>NC_136500.1:116537296-116594796 GCF_053919585.1 Euprymna scolopes
GAAAAAGGGGACAGGATCTCAAGAGTGATGTCAGGAGAGAGGAAGAAAGACTCAGAATACCGTTACGAGAAGGTAAAAAGGTAGTGGACAGCCAGGTGTTGATACCCGAGAGCCAGATGCTAACATCAGAGTTACAAAGAAACATTGATTACCCAGACAGTGATGGCGACCTGAATGAGTTCTTTCCAAAGCAAAAGAAAACATCTTTAAAAATGTATCTGTTGCTATGATGTAAGGCTTGTGCAGTTCATCTTTTGTCAAATACAATTGACAGTTGAACATTCTCTCTTCGTCTTTTTTCTCTTTTATATCTTCTGCATATATTATGATATTAAATAAATGCTCAGTTTACTGGTTGGCTTTATTTCTATCTTAATGTGTTGATGTCTCTCACATTATGCAATTGTCAAACGAAGGGTATGGAATTGCCCCATTTTCGTATGTATTCAATGATTTTTTTTTTTCAAAGTCAATTTTCCACTTTTCTGTTTGATTCTATTAGTTCTTGGTCTGTTGCAAGAAAACTGAACTGGTTGTAGTTTTTAAAACTCTATATCAATTGTTGATATGTCTTACCAAAGAATCGGAATTCAACAAACAGAAAGTATGGTATTGAATTGCCCCAGGCTACCCTAATGTGTGTGTGTGTGTGTGTGTGTGTGTGTGTGTGTGTGTATATATGCTAGCGAGGGGTACCCGGCGTTGCCCGGGTGTTTGGGGGGGGGGGGGTTAAATAAAAAAAGTAAGTATGAGGATCGAACCCGAACCGTTGAGGCAAAGTTGTAAATTAAAGTATGAAAAAAAAAACGTGATGTTAACCATTGCCCCACCGCGAGATGCTAACGGAAACACGTTTGAATTTATTTAATTAGTTGAATTTAGCAGGTGCTCGTTTTAATGAGTTAATGAGGTCAAGTTTGACTGCAGGATAGTATTCATTTACTGCTGAACGCTTTTTTTTCCCCACCCCCCAAGATGTTGTAGAAAAAAGACTAACCCACACGCAGCGAGCGACAAATATTGAATATGTATCTTCCCGAAATCGAGCAAATTAAATAGATAGGCGAGCTTTCGTTGTTAACTGTGAGATATTACGATTTATATGTGATATAAAAGTTTTAAAAAGTTGTGAACCGACCGACCGCTTCTCTGAAAGAAGCCTTTTGTAGACACACAGAAAAAGCGAACACACATACATACATACATTTTCGCTTTTATATATATAGATGATGCCCTATTTGCTATGAGAGACCAAGGGAATATAATAAAACTATAAGGAAATTACATCGCTTTTTCACAATTTTATGCTATCTAACACTTGAACCAGATAAAAAAAAAAACTAATTTTCTTGATACCTCGCTAAACCTTTAAAACAGAATCCTGCAGTCCTTACCAGAAGCCCAATTTAAATCTTTATGTTCACAAGTTTTCCAATCACCCTAATTCTATTATAAAATCCATTGTACCTTCTGTCTCTAGAAGAATTTCTTCACTTTCCACAGACAAAGCTTTCAACCAAAATGCAACCTTCTTCAATAACGCCTTAAAAATTTCAAGGTATAATGAAAAAATACAAAATAATCACAATAACCCCATTACCAGCAATCTAACATCCGTAACAACGCACAATGTGACGAAAAATAAATCATATTCCAGAAAACAATTTATTCTACTGAATAATAATTGTAATAACTAGGGTGATGACAACAGCATATTCTTTTCCTTGTTTTGATTCTCAGGTATATATCTATTGATATCTTATGTTTTTATGTAGAGTGATTTGGTTCTTGGTTGATTGTGTCTGTGTCGGATGTATACTTGAGTCAAAACAATGAAAAGAATATGCTGCTGTCATAGCCCTAGTAATAACTAACCACATTACCAACATAGCTCTGCCCCGTGCAATAACTAACCACTTTACCAACATAGCTCTGCCCCGTGCAATAACTAACCACTTTACCAACATAGCTCTGCCCCGTGCAATAACTAACCACTTTACCAACATAGCTCTGCCCCGTGCAATAACTAACCACTTTACCAACATAGCTCTGCCCCGTGCAATAACTAACCACTTTACCAACATAGCTCTGCCCCGTGCAATAATCATAAGCCAAACCCCCACAATCGTCTTAACAAAAAAAATATTTGGTTTACCCTACCCCCTTCAGCTCAAATGTCAAAACAAATCTACCGAAACAAGTTCTGCAGAGTCAGTGGTATCTGTGTGGGATCCTATGGCATTACCCAACACCTTTTGAAACCTGCCTTGATGTCTGCTTAGAAGCAGTTTGACTTCCATAAAGGCTTGAAAAAAGTTCTTTGAAAGACATACCCAGATTCTTCTGGGCAAACTGAACAATGACAAATGCACTAATAGAAAATGGCAAGAAAGGCTAAATATGTAGAAGGAAAGCCTATTCCATATTAAACACCTATTAGCTTGTGTGATGGAATTATTCAGGAAATTTCATACTCTTGGAGTATGAATTTCCATCAACACATGTTCATCTTTATAAAGCATAAATTCAATATCTGGGTACTCTAGACTATTTAGTTTTCTTTCATGGTTTTTATATATAACTCACAGTAAATAATCAACTTAGAATTGTAGAGAGGACTCATATAAAGATTACTGAAAAGTGCAAGTGTTGTGCTTACCTTAGGATGGCTCTGGATTGTGTCGCTGGATCAATTGATGTCCACTGTAGACAGTAGAGGAAGCTCCAGTACTTTGAGAGGAAGTCAGCAACAAACATCTTGAGGAGAGTTATCTAAAGTATTGAATTACTTTCCTTTAACTGAACAGCTTTTCAGCTGAGAGTGTATGGAATTGCTCCAGGTTACCCTGTCTCATACAAAGATGAATTGTTAACCCCAGGAAAGGGGGCCCCCTTGATTTCTGAGAACTTTGAAGTAAAATGAAACAACTGGCTTTTATATAATAGATGTTTATTATATAGAATTTTTGGATATTAACATTGTTTTTAACCATAGACTTTCTTTTCCTCACAGCCAAATTAATCTTTGAAAAGATGCAAGTAAGGTTTTAAATCTTAAACAAAATTATTTAATTTAATGACAAAACCCTAATGTAATTCCATTCAACTTTCGCAAAAATCCTATTTAAAAACAAAAATGTAACCTAGTATTTTCATTACAGCACTGCTAAACTGATTTTTTACAGAATGTTTTTAAAGAGTTCATTTTTAAATTTATATCTTTCAATTTATCTAGTAAACCTTTTTTTCTTTCTCAGAAAGCAGTAATTGCTTTAAAGGTTATAAAAAACGTCACGTCATTTCTAGTGAATTTCATTTAGGTTTTTCTTTCTTTTCTTTAGTGAAATATTTTTCCCCTATACTTTTACACAAAGGAAGTATAATACACAACTTTAATCTTTCATTCTTTTCAGAAATGATAGTCTCCACTTAAATTATTTTAGATTTTTCGTTTCATGACACTTCCATTTAATAACTGCAATCAAGTGGAAATGTTCACAAAATATTGTTTTATCATTTTTACCAATATTTGGGCATTCTTATTTCTTAGTTAAAAAATGTTATTTTATTTAAAAAAAAAAATGATGTAACATCATAAAAATGATTCATAGACTTAATGAATAGCTATGTATATAAAGGATTCAAAAGATACATGTAAATTAAAACCTTTTGTATTTTTTTCAGGATTATATCCTATTTTCCTCTTGGAATCTACATGACTTTAATTTTTTAACTTATTTTAATTGAAAAACTCACTTAAAAAAAATTTCCATTAAAAATATAAAAATGAATGATTTGCATTATTTATAATTTTATAACCTACTAGCATTATTCTTACAAAAAAATTAAGAGAAAATATTAAGGGGTTGGATGGGTGAGTGGATCATTGTGCAAAACACATATGAAAGTAAATATTACTGGCTGACACCAGATAAGTGCACCTAGTTTGATACAATACTTTCCTTTAAGATTCATCTTCCCTCAAAATAATCTAGTTATGGTCACCTTTGAGTGCGTGCAAGAATTCTTGAAAAATTTACTTAATAAGTATATAAAAATTAATATATTTGCCTTCCTGATACAAATAAAATGGGATTTAATTTAGTTATTACTTTTAAAGCATTTTATAAAAAAAATTGCATATAGATGAATGAAACTTTTCATAGCACATTCTAAAAAAAAAAACAAAAAAAAAAAACAGAAAAAAACGTTTATGCCTCCCCCTCCCTCATGTCCAAAACAAGAAATATTTTGTTTAGGGATTTTAAATTTATACATTTCAGAAAACATCCTCTCGATTTTATCACAAAACATTTTTTTTCTTAATGCTATATTCCTTCATTGAAATATCTTTTCAAAATATTTTATTCTTACAAAAAATTAAGAGAAAATATTAAGGGGGTGGATGGGTGAGTGGATCATTATGCAAAACACATATGAAAGTAAATATTACTGGCTGACACCGGATAAGTACACCTAGTTTGATACAATACTTTCCTTTAAGATTCATCTTCCCTCAAAATAAATTGTATTTTAATTTATTATTGATCAATAACTTAAAATACTGCATCAAGTGTGCTTGAAAGCCAAATCACAACGTAATAGTAGGAAAATAAATAATATTTTACTTGTTTAAAATTTATAACATACTAGCGGGGGAGGGGGGTTACCCGGTGTTGCCCGGATGTTTGGAGGTGTAAAAGAAAAAAAAAAAGTTTTAGTAGGAAGGTAGGATTGAACCCCGAAGCCTTGACGCGAAGGTGGAAATGAAAGGGAAAAAAGCCAGACACCTAGCCGTCTCGGCCACAAGGGAAATACACACGCGACTCCTGTTCGTTTCTCTTAGATATTATCATTTAGACGTGATATAAAAAGTTTTAATAAGGAGTGAGCTGACCGATCGCTTCTCTGAAGAAAGCCTTTCGCGGACATACACAAAAAGCGAACATACATACATACGTTTTCGCTTTTATATATATATAGATATATTTTGGAGCTATACTCCATCCTCAGTGTGTTTTCTTTCTTTTCCCTTTTCTTCTTCCTTGCCATGTTGTAAAGTTGGAGAAAGAAAAGTCTATTTGTAAAGAGCCGTGCGTTGTATCTCATCGGTTGTATTTTTAAATGTTGGAACTATGCATAGGCAACGCGAGAATAACGACAAGGGTGTGAATTCCATATAGAAACGTTGATTTAATTTGAATGAAATAGAATACGCATCCAGTGCGCTTGAAACCAAATCGGAACGTAATATTAGGAAAATAAACAAATATTTTACTTGTTTGAAGTTTATAACGTATATATTTTGGAGCTATACTCCATCCGCAGCATGTTTTGTTTCTTTGTTTTTTCCTTTTCTTCTTCCTTGCCATATTGAAAAGTTGGAGAAAGAAGTCTGTAAAGAGCTGCGCATTGTATCTCGGCGGTTGTATTTTGGAATGTTGGAAGTGTGCGTATTATTACAAAACGAAATAACAAAGTACAGCAAGCCATGTAAAAACACAGAAGATATTGAATATTTATACTGTCAGAATGTTTATTCAAGGTTACTTTCTATCTAGATATCATGATCCCCTGGCAAGCTTTTCGAGAGTGCAGAAATAAGCAGAATACTAAATACAGAAAGGGATGATGCATCAAGCAGAGACCAGCTACCATTTTGAGTACCGAGACTCCTCTAAAAGTAGATTTATATTACTGTTGATGATGCTGTATACCAGAATTAGGTCCCTTTGCATGCTTCAATGCTCAAGTTAGTACTAGTTTAAGACTTTGACTTGAGCCACATATAAAATCTGAAATCGATTTGTAATTATTGATTAATGTCTGATTGGTGTACCTAAGACTTTTCATTGTAGTTGCAGAATGGTAGCTGGTTTCTGCTTGTAAGGCCTCTAAGAATCTTGGTTTTATATACAGCAATTATTTTGAAATAGTCATCCATCTAAGTGCTGACCAGACTCTATATGGATCTAGTTGGAATACATGCCTACAGAAAGGGGTTCATAAAGAGAAACTTTGAAACTGTTATGTGCAAAAGATAACCACACCTTAAAGCAACCGAAAATATTATATCACTAAATTTAT
Organism: Euprymna scolopes; assembly: GCF_053919585.1. Lineage (NCBI taxonomy): Eukaryota > Metazoa > Mollusca > Cephalopoda > Sepiida > Sepiolidae > Euprymna > Euprymna scolopes. The sequence continues at coordinate 116,543,384 of NC_136500.1, forward strand.
GGGCTTGTTTGATTTTTAATCTTGAGGAGGTCACTCCAGTCTGTAAATTGTTTTATTTGCACTTCGTCCTTAACTTTATAACAATTTAAATCTTATGAAGCAAAATCTTCACCGCTCACTCCTTTTTCAACCAAATTTCCAACAATTATTACAGATCAACTTCTCAGCTATATTGTGAAAAACTATTTTTCAATTTTCGTTCAGTAAAACAAGTTATGAATTTTTTGGTGTTCAAAATCGTAAAAATATGTAAGATGAGCAACGCTTTTTATTACTGGTTTCCATAACAACCACATCGCTTCAATGACTACTAACAAGTGAAACAGAATAAAAGCATAAAAGGAAGATAATTGGGGGATTTTATTGAAAGCAAACGAGTGCTGTACATTATTACATGTGTTTATGGGGGCAAAAAAAAAAATAAGACTGAAATTAAACAAAGAACAAGTGAATTTATTAGAAGCCTTGAAAAATCATGGATTACAATAGAAAAATGTGAGCATGAAAAGTCATGGTTAAGCGTAAACATGGAAAAGTAAAGGAATAGTTGTTAAAACTGGAACAGAAAAGGACAAGATATTCTAGTAAAAAATAGAACTTAAAATATTGCAGCATTAAGAATTTTTTAAATTCCATTTATAACATTATATAATCAATTCTTAATGCTTCAATATTTTAAGTTCTAAATTTATAATGTTTTTTACTAGAATATCTTGTCCTTTTCTTTTCCAATTTTTAACAACTAGTCCTTTACTTTTCCATGTTTAACTTAACCATATTACTTTTCATGCTCGCATTTTTCTGTTGTAATATATATATCCCCCCCCCCCCGAAACAAAGAGACAATGCTGTAGATAATTCTTACCAAATTTCAAATTTGTAGATCTAATAAGCTGGAAGTAGTTCTGGGATGATAATTTTCAACTTGCTTTCCCACAAGGTTAGAGACAAGACCATTTTTCTTTTAATGTGAAGAAAATTCAACTCCTTCAACATAAAACATAGAATAAAAATTTAAATTCCCTCAGTCTTGAAGGATTTTGTGACGATGCCCAATGGATAGATAACTTTCATTTTTTATATGTGCAGCCAAACAGATTAAATGGCAAAGTCAATTCGCAGGTGTAACCTGAGGAAAATATAGAAAGAAGCAATAAAGATGGATTTGAGTAGAAGAGGGATAAAAACCTGGCCAGAGATAGGCTAGTTTGAAAGATAGATAGATTGATAGAGTTCAAAATAGACTTCGTAGCCTCGTAGGAGATGTCCTTTTCTCTTCCTTGCAACCTCTATCTCACAGAAGAGATGTTGCGAGTTTGTCTCTGATGTATCGTTATTTTCATGGAAGGTGTTCAACTGAGCTTCAATCTATGGTCCCCCCTCGCCAAACTTTCACAAGAAACACTCGTCTAGCTGTACACACTGTCAATAATTCCCCACTCTTTATTCTGTGCTTAAACCTAAACGTAGATTCCATAAACAAAGCTTCTTTCTTAGAACTGCACGCCTGTGGAATTGTCTTCCGTTTTCCTGCTTTCCGGCTGACTACAATATGGTTGTGTTCAAGTCTAACGTAAATAAGTTCTTGATGAGCCGTTCTATATATGTTATCAAATTTACCAAATTTTCATTACTAATGATTACTATATTGTCCAATGTCTACTGTACACTCTTTAACCCTTATCCTTGAGTGGCCTCTTGGCCTTGATAAGTGGTGATGCCTATGTAAAAAAAAAACTGTGTGCCAGCATGTAAAAACAGATGTTAAATTGAATATAACACAAAATATTACACAATATTTTCACAATATTACACAATATTTTCACAATATTACACAATATTTTCACAATATTACACAATATTTTCACAATATTACACAATATTTTTCTCTAAAGTTTTAAAAACTTGTTTGAATAGATTATTTTTAATGCAAATTTCTGCATTTTTCTCTTTTTCTTTCTTTCTTTTTTTTTTTATACTATGATGCTTGCATCTTGGCATTAAAACTATGAAAATTGTTTTTTCCCCACTCGACATATCAGTGACATCAATAAAGTAAGTTATTTTGACGTCATAGCAGTTATTCAGCCACTTGTGAAATTTATTTTTGTCCGTCTCTGATAATTACATTTTCTACTGGGCTCTTAAACATCGTTAAGTCGAGATCCATTCAACGTTTAATGTTACTTCCGAAATTCCCTAGTGTTCACATAATCTTTTCATCTCCTGTTGCTGTGATTTTTATTATGAACAGGATCTACAATGATGTTGATAGATTTTTTTTATGTGGTGAGTCCACATGAACAAGTGATTTACTAAGGTCTCTAAATAAAGTGGAGTGTTAAACTGCAGGACTCATTTTTTTTTTTTCATTCTTACCCCCCCCCCAAAAAAAAAAAAATTTCTGAATTCGTTAAATTTATGGAATAAACTTTTTTTAAAAAAATTTATTTATTTATTTTTTGTTTATTTTTTTTTTTTTTTAAGGAGTAAAATTTTTCATATATTAAATTATTTGATCAACATATTAAAATAAAACGATATTTACACTTAATCACAGTTCAATTATGAAACTATATATAAATATATATATATATATATATATATATATATATATATATATATATATTATTTAAAAAAAAAAAAAATTTTTCGGACATAACAAAATGGTCATTGTTTTAAAAAATTTGATGGTATATTTAAAATTAATCCGCATCACAAAATCGTGACCATTTATTCAAAGCTAAATTTAAAATGTTTCCTTTGGGAGGAAAGAGTCAATTTGTTTCAGTCTATTTACTGGCTTCCTTCACACATTAAAGTTTGAGATTCATCCTTTTATAGTTTTGTAAAATTAAAAGAAGCTTTGCTTATAGTTTTTGTTCTTCTCCTTACATGCTCATCTACAATGAGGTGCAGGCATTACTCCTTTAGTAAAGGTAATAACTCCTTGAAAATAATTGTTACAATGTATTTTCCAAGCGAAATATAAAAAAATGATTCCCGAATTTTTTAGATGAGGATTGATAATTCATATTTGAATTTTTCAGGCGATTGTTCTCGTCTTCATTTTTATTTTTACATTTTTCTCTAACCTTTGACCTACTTCAGGTGTATCTTATCAAACTTGAGACTCTTTCTCTCAAACTCTGGAATCTGCATGGAATTTTGAAAAGAACACTTTATATAATCCATGGGGGTGTCATGCTCTTCGTTCTATCAGCCATAACTGGGTGGAAGTTTTAAATAATTTACAGTTGTATTTTGAGTGTCACCTGCAATGAGAATTAAACCTTTAATTTCCAGGACAGCATAACTTTTACCTAAGCTAAGTTTATCTACTACACTATGGGTCCTTGCATAAGCTATGGTTGACTGAACAAGAGCATTCTATTCCCATAGATTAAACTAGCCTGGGTGCCCGGCGTTGCCCAGGTGTTTGGAGGTGTGTGTTGAGCAAAAAAAAACAAAAAAAAAAACAGGCAGGCTTGAACCCGTGACGTGAAGGTGGAAAAGAAAGTGAAAGAAAATGTAATGTCTTACCGCTACTCCATGACGTGACCGGAAGTGTAAAGCATTCAAATTTAATGTAGTCAAACAAAAGATGACTTGCAGAAATTGTGTTGCTTTTAAACCTTCCACAAAAGTAAATTAGACACAAGGTCTTTTTTAATGGGGGGGGGGGCAGCTCCCCCAAAAAGGGGGCACTCTGGCAGTATCCAAATAAATAGTAATTGTCTTAGTATGAAGGGTTTCCCCTACATTGACCAAGGACCAATTACAGAACAGATACTACCTGGCCCGAAGGCCAGGTGGTTGCGTTCGAATAGTTTCTTTTTATTTATACAAAACAAGACAAACAGCCGAGAGGATGGTATGTTGGGAATTTTGTTTAACTCTATCAAAAAAAGATAGAGATGATGTCCGTTTGCGAATCTGAGATATTACAATCTGGGAAGTATGCGAAAACTTCTTGCGGAATCTAACCAGTGTGAAACCTTCACCCAAAAGCCTTTTGTGAACATACACAAACGCTCACGCCCATTTTTCCCTTTAAGATAAAGGGTTCCATTCGAAATTCGTGTAAATACTAAAGTTTGACAGAAAGACCCCCCCTCCTTTCCTAAGTTGGACAAGATACACATGAAGAAGGTTACATTAACCGTAATGTGAAAATAACACTTGAGGTCAGTAAAACAATCCAAGTAATGAGACAAAAACTTGTATTGCAAGTGATTTGTGATGTCAATAACATAATCTCTTTTTACTGATAAGAAATGTCACAATATTTTTTTTTTTTTTTTAAATATGATGTAACAATTGAGTGTCATAATGAAATTGTTACCACTCAGGTGTTTCTTACATTTCCATGACTTGCATATTATGTTTTACTTACTACTATTTTATTATTTGTCAAATCAAATAGCATAAAATAAAACCAATTAAAAAAAAAATCTTTAAAAAAAGACAAAATCCACCGTAATGCATTTCGGTTTCTTTGTGAAAAAAAGAAAAAAAGCCAGCCACTTGAATATGTTAATGATTGAAAAATTGAAAAGAGGAATTACTTTGTGACATTTGGAAATTTGAAAGAAATTGTAGGCATTTAAGCTGTTGAATAGAAAGCTAATTTAATCTAGCTTTAAAATTCTGACTAAATCTTCATGATTTGAGTGTTTTGGAAGCTATTTACATCCAATATTATAAATTGAGATTAGTTTTATAAGAATTTGGTTTCATTAACAACTAAATGGTATTGTATTAAATTTCATTTAAAAAATAACAAATTTGTAAAAGAATTTTAAAAAAAATCAAAAAAATCCAGACATTTATTTCTTATATGGAGTATATTGTGTTGGCGTGTATGTATGGAGGTTATGTAATAGTTACAGGCAGAGTTGTAGAGTGGTAGTCAGTAAAACATTCACAGCAAGAACTCCTTTTAATGGCCACCACTGAAAAGGATTTTTTCATTTTCTGTAAAACGAAACAAATTTTTCCATGAATGGAGTTTTTTTTCACCTTTGAAATACATTACCAACTAATGGCTTCCCTGCAGACTGCAACATGGTTGTCTTAAAGTTCAGTATGAACAAGTATTAGTAAAGCCATCCTCTTCAGTAATCGAATTTTGTCCATTCTGTCCATTTTCAATCTGCTTATAGTGTTTTTCATTATCCAACTGACAATCTTATTAACCCGTGGCTTTTAGTGCCTTGGTAAGTGCTGATTCATTGGTTTACAAAAAAATGATGAAAAGTTGACGCAAAGTTTGTAAAAAAAAAAAAAAAAAAAAAAAAAAAAAAAAAAAAAAAAAAAGTAATCAGCACTGTTAAGAGAACAAAAATCTTTTTAATAAATTTTGTATATTAAGATAACAAAAACAAAAACATCTCTAACACATTAAATTCCCACGCCTGTGAAAATATTTCTATCCTTTTAAAAATTAAAACTTTTTAAATATCTATACTCCTATAATTTTTTGTATTTGTATTTGATATTTATATTAAAAACCCATTTTTCTATTTATTTAAAAAAAAAATACAACTTTGTTATATATGGGTTGTGGAATTGCATTCATCTGCAAAAGATCTACCTAATTTTGCATATTCTTTTAAACGTTTATTTTAATTAATTTCCTATTAGTTTTTTTTTCTCAGTTTTCTTATGAGATGATCATCTTTTGTTGACTATTATGTGTAATTATATTCGTGCAGATATTCTATATGATTTATACTTGCGCCATATTTGCGTAAAAATGTTATAGTGAACTCAAACCTATTTCTATATATATTTATGTATGCGTATATATATTTGTTTAAAAAATATTCACTCATCAAACTTCTGTCAGTTTTTGGTCTACAGACATGAAACTTAATATAGGGTATTCGAATCCATACAAAACTTTATATTTGGGTTTTAGTCGGGGGGAAAATTGGTGCAAAAGCCAAAATTTAAAAAACTGGAATTTGCCAGGTGAAGGTTGAACTACGGCATTACGAATATGCATGTGTAACGTAATAGCTATTGGTCCATGTTTTAATTTTTAACCTTGCAGCAAACATGTCTTCATAGTTCAGGCATTAATGTAAAAGGAAAAAGTAAATCATTAGTTAAACATTTGCGTTTCGATTTTCAATTTATTTCATTATTTTTTGAACTTTTTAAAGCATTACTATATATTGGGTCCAATATAATAAATAGAAAATCTGCATTGATCAAAACATCATATTAAGCATATTTTACGACCTGCCAATGTCGGGTGGCCTGCTAGTGTGTGTATGTAATCTATATATATAAAAATGTAACTCTTTGTTCGTTCGCAATTGTCTAAAAAAACCACTGGACGGATGGCTTCCATGTTTTGGTATAATATGTTTACTATATCCATGTGTGTTATATATTTCTTTTTAATTATAACATTATACTTAATTTTTCTATGATAAATAGGTGGTTTTCTTTGTACCGAGAGGCTATTTTTTTTATTTAGGGACAATTATTTATTACCGCTTCCTGTCACATGGCCAGTGTTTCTAATTTAGCGGTTTTCCTGCTAGATCTGGAGATTTCGTTTGCAATGTAGCGGGGAAATTCTTGGAAATCTGGAGATATTTCGCACCCACACACCCGCAAGCGCTTGAAAATACGTTAAAACATAAAATAAATTCATTCATGTAAGTAAAAAAAAAAGTAGGATTTATTGCCTTTGGTAACAATTATTTATTGATTATTTGTTTTGTTTTTCACCTTTTTTTCGGCTAACCATTCTTAAATCTCGCTATAAAATCGATTTTTCCAAGTACAAGAAGGATATTCCCCACAGTGATCAATGCTGATTGCCTTCACACCTGCTGGCCACGAAGGCCAGCGAATCGATTCTTTTAAAAAAATTTTTTTTTAATCAGTTTCACTTTTATACAAAAAAAGCCGTGTGAGCAAGAAATAGCGCGAAAATAGCGTGTAAAAGTTGCTCAAATAAAAGATAGACAAGCTCTTTTTGTAAATTGGAGATATTATAATCTAGGGAGTATGTAAAAATTATAAGAATTAGTGCCCCCCCCCCGCCCCCGAGCACATCTCTGAAAAAAGCATTTGCCAGACATACAAAAAACAGTGCACACACATAGATTTTCGCTTTTATGTAATAGTTTAGCAGGAATGCGACTTTTACAAAATTATTGCTATTTTGGCTTTTCACATGTTGATTCGGCTTTTTCGTATAAAAGCGAAACTGATGTGAAACTAATGAACGGTTCTCGGCCAGCCTGGAACAATGTCCAGAAAGCGATGGACATTTGGTCAACGTCGATTTTCACCGTCATATCAGACAATTGCTTTCATTTTGAACACTCCACTAATAAACAGGGGAGCTGATCTTGTTTCCCCAACATGTTGCGGAAACAAGACCAGACAAATATTTTATTTCGGCCACTTTTATCTTACAATTACAACAAAATTCACGCTGTGAATTCGTTTGCTGCTACTATGGTGTAAGATTTGACATCAAAAAACCACCTTCAATTTTTTAAACGCTTATTTTCGGCTAATGAAAAGTCCCTGGTCTCATGGTATGTCATCAGACTATTAACCTCAAGGCCTACCTCCCTCCCAAAACATTTTTCGCTGTGTTTTTTTTTTTGTTTTTGTTCGTTTTTTTTTTTTTTAATTCGAGCATTCTTTTTTTATCCCACCCCCCAAACACACACACGGGTACCCCCTATCCCCATCGGGTTCCAGCTTACCTCCCTCCCAAAACTTTTTTCGCTGTTTTATTTTTTGTTTTTCTTGTTTTTTTTTTGTTTTTTTTATTTGTTTTCGAACCTACTTTCTTACCAAAACTTTTCTTTTTTATCTACCCCCCCCCAAACACACACACACACACACACACACACACACCTATAAACACCCGGGCAATGCCGGGTACCCCTGCTAGTATATCAATAAAATCATAATATAATATGGACACAAGATGGTGGAATTTGAGTTGGTCTTTGCCTTAGAAGTCAGAGCTAGAATTATACATATTAAAATTTCAGGTTTCAGTCAATTATTTTGGGATTTGGTTTTAATGAAATTAAAAATAATCCATGAAAATTATATTCCCTTGTGACAGATATTTACAACTGTAGTTTGATAAAACAAAAATATGGTCGGTAAGTCAATCCCATTATTAACAATTAAAATTTTTTTTTTTTTTTTTTTTTATAGTCTTTCTCCACTTATAATGATATCCAAACTTAACAATGCTTTTGAAATGGCAATTTTTCTATTATTGTATTTGCAGCAGACTTGGACAAGCGTCATTTTTATATCCTGACTGATAACCTCTGTTCCTACAAATCACTTTGCGTAGTTGTTGACCCACCTTAAAATTCCACAAATACAAATTTACTTTCCCAGTTATATTCATTTCTCTGCTGTAAAAGTCTGTTTAAAAAAAAAAAAATTATTTTTACTTTGACTTTTTTAAAATATTTTTATGCTGAAACGATGGAATTTAATCAAAGGTTATGAACATTTAACGTTATGTTTATTTATACATTTGGGAAGGAACGCTTTAAATTAAACCGGGTGTGGAGGTTGTGTAATAGATTATGGAATCTGCTAATCGGCGTTCAAATCCAATCAGATCCCCCTTTTCTCACACGGATACCGTATGGTGAGGGGAAGGTAGGTTTACAAAGAATTGTTTTTGAGACATATTGTGGAAATTGATTAAAACTTTGAGATGGGCAGACAGAATAAAATGAAGGTATAACATAAATGACTTGTGAGAAAAGCTTCAAAGTTTTTGTTTTGTAAATTTGCAAAACATAAACTATTAAAATTACAACAAAAAACAACTTTAAAATCAATTTTTTCTTTAATGAATTTTTATTTACTTTAGTATATCTAGTCTTTTTTTTTTCTTTAAGTGTTTTTGTTAGCGAACTCTGGTTAGAAAATGTAATTTTTATTTAAAATGATTGGCATTTTTCAGCAATATGTTAGTGACCTGATTTTAAGTATAATTACCCAACTGAAAGAAGTTTGTATAATTACCCAACTCATACATTTTTCTTGGGCTCACAAATCTCTAGGAACATCAGGTTTAAAGTTCTCTTTTTCAGGTCTATTTTTGCTTATTTCTATTTGTAACTACTGTGATCCAAATCGAATTGGGCCAGCTACCTCCAGAGTAAAACAGTGTCTCTGACCATCATAGCCCACTTTTGGCAATTCTGAGCTAAGTCATATGATAAGGCTAACCAATCCAGATTCCATGTTCCTAAACTCTATTTTTGCAGGAGTCTCTCGAGTGATGAACTTTACTTCACTTTAATAGTTGGAATAAGTGCATAAATGTTACCAAGTCTGCTCATAATAAGGTAGATGCGTTCTACCAACCTAGAAAATATTTCTACCTGTTTGTTTATAAAGCTACGATTTCTCTATGCATGGAGTATTCTTACCACATTGGTGCGGGTTCACCAACTGCTAGTCTCTTCCACTTTGACTTGGTGCAAAAATGAATTTTGAACTTCTTGCACCCTCTGCCACATTCCTTGCTGCAATGTTACCTCTCTATGCTTGTTTTACTAGTACTGGCATGAAATGTTTCAATAAACTTATTGCATTTATTTTATATGCCCCATCCCCAACAAGCAGCAAAATCCCACCCTTCACTGTAGGGATTACAAGATGCTGGAAAATTTCCTACTTGAATAACTTTCCTCAAATTATTTGCTTTTGCAATTCCTTCCCGGTTTCTTCTTGACTGTAGTAACATGCACATATTTAAATGTAATCTTGCTGCCTAGCTCCCCATTTAGGTCGCTTTCTTCTTCTTCAAATAGGATTCTTATTACAGTACCCCCTTAAGTTTTTTCAGTAGGAATATGCCCTGTTTGTGGTGGAAAGAAGTAAAAAAAATAATAATAATAATAAAGATTGAACAATAAAGGGAGATTATTCACATTAATTAATGTTTGCGATGATGATGACGCGTTTCATTAATTAATGTTTGCGATGATGATGACGTGACACCGTACGGACAAGCAAATTAATATATAGATAATAATAATAATAATAATAATAAAAAAAGGTATGACTTAAGAGCAGAAATAGTCTACAAATCTAATTAGGAGGAAGATGACCTCCAGAGCAGTCTAATTTTAGATCAAAGGACAGTTGCATACTGTTTGTATCCAATTTGTTCTTCTGTGTAAAACCTAAACTATGGATTCCTATTTTGTACTCTGTGAAACTAACTTACAAATCTAATCATAGCAAAAACACATTGGTCAATGGAAGAGTTTGTGTGTGTGTGTGTGGGGGGGTCATTGAAATAAGATTAAATTGGATTGGTCTTGTGAAAAGGATATCCATGGAAATTAATTTTAACAGATAGAAAGGAGTATAACTCCTGTTGAGAAAAAAAAAAAAAATGATTTAAAAACGAGAAGTTAGTGCGTCAAAGCTACACTTTGGGTCAATTGAGTAATTGAACTGAATAATCAGATGACCTGTAACTCCTATTTGGTTTATATGCTTTATAGCAATGTTTGTTTACCCCCCCCCTTTTTATTCTTCAATTTTCTTACTTTGCTCTAATTGGGGATGGGAGCATCCTACCGGATACCAGACATTCACCCACTATATCATATATTCGAACTGAGATCTCTTTGATACCCATTTTTAAGTGCAATTCTTTGTATCTCTCTCGCACTTAGTTCACAAGGTATATTTCCCAGGAAGGTTTTGAAATTCTTTTTAAGAGTCCGGTTGCTGTTATAATTACTGGAATGATGGGAGATCTTCCTGAGATTTCTGTTTTCATATTATACATAAAGCCTTGGTATTTTATCTTTTACCATTTCGACTCCGTTTAATCTAGCATCATTATTAAAAGAATAAATGTTTACTCTAATACGATTACATGATCAGTTTTTATATCTGTCTTCGCATTTCTATGTAAGGGTTTGTCTGTCGGTTCATCTGTTTGAAATGATAGCATTTTCATCCAAAGAACTGACATGTTGTTGTTTTCCATTGCTTATCTGTATAATGCATTTATAAAATACACTAGAAAAATGCCATTCCTAGCATAGGCGAAATTAATTCCCTGAACAGAACAGTTTTGCAATACTTTTGCCTACTTGCAGATTGAAATAATTTCAGAATCCGATTCTTTATAAATCTCTCAATGTTTAACTATAAAGTTTAAAGTTGCTATTTTTCCTCAATTACCATAAAAAAACACGTTAAATGTGCAAATATTTTCTTGAACATAAAAATAAACTTGTGGATGTTGATCTATAGACTTGATTTTTTTTTTTTTTTAATAGTTTTACTGGTTATTTAAAATCGATAATTATTATTTTATCATTACTAACTAGCAGTGGAAGATCTTGCTTCAAACAAAATCAAATAAAAAAAGACAAAAGAATCGTTTTTGGCATCGGAAAATAGGCACAAATTTTTCTGATTTCAAACTCCCAAAGTTCTGAGTTTTTTTTTTTTGTTTTTTTTTTGGTTCCCGATTCCCAACACTAAATGCTGCTGAAGCTTATGCCTAGAATCCTTATTCCTATTACATAATTTTGATTCTTAGAAAGTGTTGGGAACTTGAAACGTAAACTTTTTTGTGTTCAACATTGACGGTTTAGTCTTCATCACAAAGGTTGTTTAGAAAAGCGTACTATTTACTTGTATTATTGGCATATAATAAGAATGATCTCCACCCTCTCAAACTTGCTATGATTGAGTATTCTTAGTGTTTTATATAACTGAGCGTGTCTCCATCGGCTACACAGTCTGTTCCGATAATAAGGGTTGGATTATTGGCATGAAGCTTTATCAATCTTTGACACAGTTCAAATAAAGATTGAACTTGAGGATGAGGACAACACATTTTAATATCACAATTTTTTTTTTTTTTTTTTTTTCATAAATTTAATACTTTTGACTTTTGGTTTTGAATCTTATATGCAATTCACTCAGTCAAGAATTTTTTTTTCTCCCTCTTCAGTCAAATTGATTGTTTTTAATTCTGCTGAGTTTTTGAGATAGGGATTGATAATAAATAGTTTTACTTGGATTATTCAGACTATTGAGTAGCGTAATGGATAAGGTACTAGGTTATAATTCAGTTCATAGTGACATTCTTCTAGAGGTTGAAAGTAGGCAATACTAGTTACACAATTGCAAATTGAGCCTTCTGCTTGGTCATGTCTGAAATGAGAGCATACTACTCTTGTGGATTAAAGGGTTCCATTCAAAATTCTTTGCAGATTCCAGATTTAACAAAATACACCAGAAGATGGTCGGAGGTTACATTGACTGAAACGTGAAAATAACACGGAAGATGAGAATAGTAGTCTGAATAATACAAATGTTCTAAATTTGCTAATTTTCCTAACTCGAAACTTGGGATTCTTTCTAAAGTTATTCGTGTTAGGAACGTTTGTGGTTTTTATTTTTTATCAGGAGAAGTTTTAGTTGCTATTTTTATTATTGCTTCTAGGTTTATTTCAAGTTATGCCTTTTTTTTTTATCTACCTTAAGTAGATTAACGTTTCAGTTCATATTTATTTTTAGTTTTATCAACTGAGATTAAATTGTGTTTTAAAAAAATATTTACATCTTGTTTTAATCTATGGTGGGATGTATTCGTTTTATTATGAAATTTAATACTTTTGACTAAGTCAGTCTGATCTGTTTTAAAGTTATCTAGTTTGCAGAGTTGCATTGAGCAGTTCTAAAGTTTATTTTTATTGAATTATTAAACAAAACAACTTTAATCGTGTTAGCAGGGAAAAAATTGGCGCCATCTTGTTTAAATCAAAACGAAAAAATTACCTCCCTTTTAAACTGTCTTATGATTGTTTTGATCAAATTCGATTTATTTTCTTTAATAGTTTTCTACCGTATCGATTTTCGTAATATTTGGATATAATCGTCTTAAAAATATGAGGAATACATAGATACCATTGTTTTCATGTGAAATTCAGTATTACGATTTTCGAAATTTCGTTCCGATAGTGTAGAAGTGCTTAGAAATGTTTTCTAAAGAATAATCAAAGTTGATTTTATCTATGTGATTTGGTAGGCATAAAAAGCAATTTATTTCATCCGGTAGACATAAAAGCTTTTTATTTCACAGGAATCACATATTAATGCATTAGTTTTATTTATAGAGGAGTGCTCTCTGCTTTTTAGTAAAATTCTTTTTTCTTTTTAAATCTAAAAAAACGGATTACTGCTCAAATAGCCTTCCACTTTTTAGCCTAATTTTTTTTTTTTACTTATTTCTTTAAAAATAATTAAGGGTTTTTGCTAAATTAATAGAATGTTAGCTCCTTATTTTTTGTCACCATTTGATTAGATTTTCTTTCTTCCTCTCTTGTTTCATTTTTTTTGTTTTTGTAGTTATTTTCTTTTTCAGTTATTTCTTTTTAATTTTTTTTTCAGTTATTTTTCCCCAGTTTTTTTCAGTTTTCCCAGTTTTTTTCCCCCAGTTTTTTTCCCCCAGTTTTTTTCCCCCAGTTTTTATTCCCCAGTTTTTATTCCCCAGTTTTTATTCCCCAGTTTTTATTCCCCAGTTTTTATTCCCCAGTTTTTATTCCCCAGTTTTTATTCCCCAGTTTTTAATCCCCAGTTTTCTTTTTTCTTCCGAGTTTTTTTTTTTTTTTTTTTTTTTTTTTTTTTCCGAGTTTTTTTTTTTTTTTTTTTCCGAGTTTTTTTTTTTTTTTTTTTTTTTTTTTTTCCGAGTTTTTTTTTTTTTTTTTTTTTTTTTTTCCGAGTTTTTTTTTTTTTTTTTTTTTTTTTTCCGAGTTTTTTTTTTTTTCCTCTTTTCATCTACCTTGCTTTACTTTTACCTCTTATGGTAGTTTTCTCTAAAAATGTTAATTTTGCCACGAAGACTCAGACATTAAACGATTCATATTGGGGAGGGGGATTAAGTTAGATGACTTGTTTCATCAAAGAATGACTTTCTGTCTCCTTCCACTCACCTGCACATTCAGTGTCTTTGTTGTAATCCTGACATTTTTAGTTGAAACTGACTAGTTTGAAAATTCTTACTTTATATTTTTAAGAAGAAAGTTTTTTTTATTTATTTTATTTTTTATACTTCCTTCTCCACACATATGCACACCCATACAGGGTGTGTGCACATGTGTGGTTGAGAATTTTATCTTGATTTCAGATGTTTTTGCTATTGGCTACTAACGTCTTGGTGATAGAGCTTATGTAGATCTAATTTTGGAGATGTTAGCTCAACAGCACATGGTGACTAGGAGTGCTCTTGTGGTTTTTAAACCATTTGCTTTATTTCCTCTCCTGTTTATATACTTTATAAGTGGGGTGGTGGTCATATTCTGAAATTGGATGTTAAATTTGTGCTCATTTTTACATTAAATACTAATCCTTATTAATCTCTAATTGTGCATTGAATGGCTACCATAATACTTAGTTTGCTGCACCTTATAACAAAGTTTCATACAAAATTCTCTCTCCTCTGATCTTGAGCGTGTGGTACAATGGGGAAAGAGGTGGTTGGTCACTTTTAATGCATCCAAAACGAAGCTTCTATCTTTACATCATCAACACTCTGATCCCCATCTGGCATCAATTGAAATGGATGGCTCTCGTCTTGGGGAGGCTCCATGTTTTGACAAGCTTCTGGGTTTGACCTTTACTCCTGATCTGAAATGGAACACGTACATAAGTATCGAAAATCAATAATTGAAAAAGAATTTGATAAGAGAAGGAACTGTTTGATTTTGACCAGTTAACACCCTTATACAGCCTAACATAACAAGTGCATTTGAGGATCACTGCACAATCAGAAGTACCTGATATATAAAATCAACAGTAGGTTCTTTGATAAGACTCCTGTCTTATCAAAGAACCTACTGTTGATTTTATGTTCGAAATAAATGTTTCAGTTGAGAGCACAATTGAACCGTGATACTTGACTTTTGCATTTTAAACTTTAATTCCAGCTATTATATAAAAATTTTGAAAATCAATACTAAGTTCTTTACAGTGCAATGTAGACTACAATGTCTCGTGTGTATGCATATATATATCTATATATATATATATATATATATATATATATATATATATTCCCAAGGAGATGTTAATGACGAAATGCTGGTTGATAAATGTAAATTGTTTCTAATGTTTATATAATCTTATTAGACTGCTTGTTTGTGCTGATAATAAATAAATCATCTGTTTCATAATATTACGTGTGCAAACATTAGCATCAATAAAATAAGACGCATAATCTTAATATTTAAAAGGCAAAATGGCGCACGCGTTTGTGTATGTCCACGAAAGGCTTTTTGCATTTGGGTTCTCGCGTCGGTTAAATTCCGCAAGAAGTGTTTGCATACTTCCAGATTGTAATGGTCCTGGATATGACCTTAAACTATATCCAGTGGTGAGGCCCCAGCTTGCGGGCTTTGTGGAGTGTGGAGCCACCCTTTAATTACCATTGCTCCCAGGTCCACTCTAACCCGGAGTGGTAGTATCTGTTAGGGTTCCAACTATGGGTTAAATAGAAACCGACTTGAAAACAACAAATATATTCTATTAAAAATTTTTTCTTCAATATCTTTGGATTCGGCATTAAATAACCCGAAAAGGGTTGATATGCCGTAAAACAAAAACAACCAACCAACCAACCAATCCAGATTGTAATATCTTGCATTTGCAAATGGACATTTTTTGATCGAGTTAAACAAAATTCCCACCATGGGGTTGTCTCAGGTGTTTGTTTGGCTTTTTTCGTATAAAGCGGAACTCTTCAAAATGGTGGCAAAGCATTTCTTGGCCTTCAGGCCGGGATTTTTGATGCTTCACTTAAGTTAATTGGTCCTTGCTCATTGTTGAGGAAACCCTCATACTGAGACAATTATTATTTTTTTTTTTTGGATATTGCAGAGTTTTTTTTTTGGGGGGGGGAAATTAACTGGCCCCCAGCCAGGTTTGAAAGCAACGTTCATTTCTGCACATGCATGGCGACTCCTATGATTTTTTGCCTACCTACTACCACTTTTTTTTTTTTTTTTGCTCAACACACACACACTGGCAACACCGGGTACCTAGGCTAGTACATAATATACTGTAAGAAATAAATTTTGATATGCAAGCTAGCATGTTCATTGTATTTTGCTTGTTTGATGTCGTAAGAAGATAAGATTACATCGCTAGTAAAAAATCTAAAGAAAGATTTCTCACAGAATTTGGAAGATGAATTATGCGTACAATTTCGGCTTTCTCTAGATGTACAGGCTGATTATTCAAGTGGTTTAAGACGATACCTGCATTAAGTGGTTTCTCTTCTGAAGCAGAGACTTGTGTCCTGTACGTTTTTCACTTTGTAGGTTTTGTTTATTTCGATTAGCTACACAGATCAAATTGTAACAGAATAAAGTGCAAGCTGCAGGAGGAATCCCCTTGATCTCATAAAACTAACTCTAGTAAAAAACATAATGGAAACACTAGCATTAACTACAAAAAACTTAATATATACTGTCAGTAATAAATTCCAATTTTAAAACCCATATATATCTTACAAGAAATACTTTAGTTTAATAAATTAAAAAAAAAAAAAGTTCCTGATGCAGGGCTCTACGGACAACTTTATCTTTAGTTAACCTTGGACAAGTAAATATTTCCGTTCACTAGCCAAATAGAAAAGTTACTAGCCAAACCCACATGATTTTTAGAATATGACATGTTCGTTCTGTGACGAGTATGTACATAAATATTTTTCTGCATTTTTTTTTTTTAGTAAGTGTAATTGTAAATATACAACAAATTTTATGTCGGTACTTGAACGTATAAACATTCGAATTTCTTCAGATCTTTTTTTAAAAAAGCTTTCGTTGAAAAAAAAAAAGTATTTTGTTCTATTAAACTTTTATTGTTTCAATAATTTAACTTTACTCGTTTTATTTAAGAAATAAAAGTTGAAAGATATTTGTCACTGAGTAGTGAGCCCAGGAAGATTGTTAGTGAAAGAAATACAATCGGCAAAAGATAAGCGTTTCATTATTTCTAGTCGCCACTTTGAAAAATCACTTGCAAATGCGACTGTTTCACTCGCAATGTAGAGCCCTGTGATGTTGATTTCTAATTTCATAGCTTTATTTTCATAAATATAGGTATCAGTTTTTTTGCATAGATTTCGAAGGTTCCTGGGTACAACACCCTGACGTAATGTGCCTTTCCCATTACTCTGGAATCCATTTCTCCTTGACATAAAAAAAAAAAAAAAAAATTCTAACTACCCTACATCCCAATCCTATCAGTTATTCAAACTCTGTCTATCCAGAATAAGATCTTAAACTGCATTCGATGTTGAGTTCTGATTTTGTAATATTTGTGTTGTATGTAGTCAACTCCTAGTTGCTCCTTCTCCCAGGTTCACTCTGACCCAAAGAAGTTGTAATATTGGTCAACGTTCCATCTATGCATTAAATCTATTTTCAAACTACAAAATATGCCTATAAAAGCAAATCTATAAATATTTAAAGATATTGTAGGGCTCAAAGTAATCGCTAACACTGAGGAGCATTTTTGCTAATGTGATTAGGCCGTTGTAGGGTTAGTATGTGGTCGAAAATCAAAATGAACCTACAACCTCTTTCAGCTTTAACGGAGAAGTACATTTTTATCCATTTTCTGGATGAAAGATCTTCACATAAGACATGTAAGCATTTACGTTGTGCAAAGCAACGTTTTTATTTCCACAGTGACTAGAATAGTACATGCATTTAACATTGCTCAGCCAGCGTTTTCTCTCGGCATCAAAGCCAGCAGAGTTAAGGCCATTGAAATGGTATCTTCACTGAGGTTTTCTCTGGTCCTGCGCAGTTCAAAGAGGATCACCATCCCAGGCCTTGTCTTCCCTCTCTTTAAGGGGGTTAATATATAGAGCTGTGACAACAGCATATTATTTTCATTGTTTTGACTTTTGAGTATATATCCGTTAATATCTTATGTTTTTATAGAGACTGATGCGGTTCTCAGTTGATTGACTGTCTTACTGTATCGGATATATACTTGAGTCAAAAGAATATTCTGTTGTCACAGCCCTATTAATATATCAATAATCGCCTGACTCGTCTCTACTGGGGAATACCGGCGGGGATGCTCATGCATTTTTTGCAGACCAGAGTGCTTTTCCTCTAGGGTGCTGTTTTTTTGTTTTTTTTTTTTTTTTTCAAATCCTACTATTTAATCTTTGTCACATCCACCAGCCATGAGGAGATAAAAATAACTCCAACATTGCATGAAACCAATGTATTTCTTATTTATTTACGTATTTCTTTTACAGTCTTTGTTAATATCCGCATAGTTTTCCTATTGTCTTTAAACGTTTTTTCATGTCCTGCCAACCTTACTAATAGACATGAAATGTATTTAACAGCTGTTTTATTTTATCCTCCTTTTCTAACCATTGCCATATCTTTGCTACAACAAAACACACAGACATTGTTGCAATGTGTGAAAATAAAGTATAACAACTTTCAACTGTTTATAAACATTAGATATCCAGATTTATATCAAGAAATTATAACAAAACTTCTTTGCCAAAGTGACGTCATTCAGCATTGAATGACCCAAAAGTGTTGAAATGTCATTAAACAATAAACCAGATATTTTATGAGAAAACCAGTAAAAACATTTTTTGTCTTTTTTTTTTTTTTTTTTTTTTTATAACTATTCATAAAATATTAAATATTTACATCTAGAGGATGATTTTCTTTGCTTGTTTATTTTTTTTTTCCTTTCCAACTATATATATATATTTCTTCTCTTGTTTGCCCCCACCTTTTTGAACGTTTTCTTTTTGCTTTACCTATAATCTCTCCTCTTGTCCAGATCTTGAGTACAGGCTTGTGTCATATTCAGCTCTACCCACATATACTTCTCTTCCTGTCTGTTAATCTTTGTATCTGTTGATACATCTGTAAATTATCTACTCTTTATTGTAGAGCAGTGTGTGTATATATATATATATATATATATATATATATATATATAAATTTTTAAAATCAGACGACGAAACACGTGCCAGTGGATAATTATATTTTAAAAATAATATATATGCCGCTCCCCATGTGGGGGTACCAAATTGGTTAAAGGGAAAATTATTCTCAACTCGCATTTTAGGTTAAAATGCATTTTCGTAAATAATTGAATTTTTTTATTTTTTTTTTATTTATTTATTTTTTTTTTTATTACATTTTCACCCCAAACAAGGCATATTGCCACTTTGGTGTAGGGGGCTACTATCAGGGGAAACATCTACTGGGGTACTATGTAGGGATTAGGGCAGCGAGATGTTGGTTCACGTTGCACTTGAACTTATGCATGTCAGTACAGTTGGGGAAGCAGTGACCTGGAATGGAATTCCAAAGTCTAGCAGTTCTGGGGAAGAAACTACTGGAGTAGAAAGATCTTTTACATCTAGGGATCTCTACAGTGTGGGGGTGGGATTTTGCAGCTTGTCGGGTCTGTCGAGGGTGTTCACGTCGTGGGGGCACAAGTGCTTGCAGTTCTTCAGAGCATTCACCATTATAATACTTGTAGAACAGGCAGAGGGATGCAACGTTTCGACGATGGGACAGAGGCTGAAGCTTAGATGCCAGTTTAGGGCCTATCAGATTTGCGACTCTCTTTTGAACCCTGTCAAGGAGCGAGAGACTAGTAGCCGATGCACCGGCCCAAATATGACAGCAATACTCCATACATGGGCGAATAGTGGCCTTATAGAGGTACAGGATACTTTCAGGTGTTAGAAGTTTTCTAGCACGGTAGAGAGAGCCTACCTTCCTTGCAGCGGCCCTGGCAATGCCCTCGATGTAATTGTTCCAACTCATGTTTCCTGTGAACGTTAGGCCAAGGAGCTTAAGAGACGTACTCTCAGATAAAGAGTCGTTGGCCATTGCTATAGGTGGTAGAGAAGGTTTCTTGTAATTATTGAATGAAACCAGTTTTGTCTTGGTGGCATTGAACGTTACCATCCATTTTTGTCCCCATTCCACTACTGATTGGAGGTCATCCTCTAGTGTTTCTGCCATTACTTTAGATACATGTTCGTTTGTTTTCCTGTCGTGCCTGCTATAGAGTGTGGTGTCATCAGCATATATACCCATCTCAGAGGCAATCTTGTCGGGGAGGTCATTTATGAATATCAGGAACAGCAGAGGTGCAAGGATAGATCCTTGGGGCACTCCTGCATTTATATCATATTGTTTAGATGTACGACTGTCGAGGACAACCTGGATTTTTCTCTTATCTAGGAAGGATTTAATTATGTTAAGTATTCTACCAGTGATACCGTAAGATCTAATCTTCCTGAGGAGACCCTCATGCCATACCCTGTCAAAAGCCTTAGATATATCTAGAGCTACCGCTCTGCCCTCTCCCGCTTTGTCCAGTGAATGGTATATGCGTTCAGAGATTACAGTGAGGATGTCTGCCGTGGAACGGGCTTGTCTAAATCCATATTGATGGACGGTCAGAAGTTTAGCATCTGTAAGGTGCTGGACTAGAGCATGGTTAATTAAGGTCTCAAATATTTTGGCAAAAAGTGGGAGGAGGCTAATAGGGCGATAATTTAATGGGTCAGTTCTTTCGCCAGAATTCTTGAATACAGTTCTTTTGCCAGATTCAGAACGTATCACAAAAACAAATAATATCTAATATATACATATATATATATATATATATATATATATATATATATATATATATATATATATAATCAGTTCTGTTACATAAAAATTACCAACTACAAAAGCGAGAATAAGGGAAAGAAAGCTAGACAATCCCCTCCTTTCCCATAACTCTACTTTCATATTACTCCAATAGTCAAACTAATTCCTGTGGCTTTTAATGACATTTTTTTTTTTTTTTAATTTGATAAAAAATTTTAAGGCTACTTGTAATAAAGGGTTACATGAGTAAATCATTTAAAATAAAATATATTGAAAGTAGAAGGTACGTAAGACACCTTTTTAAACACTTTTAGAAAATCAAAAATAAAATTGTTTAAATCATTGAAATTTACAATTTCTAGTAACAAAATAAGCAAATATTAATCTAGATTTTATTCTCCTTCGGCTTCTATCACCGACTACGTTCGAGTTCGAAAGTGACTGCAAGCTTTGATCAAATAGCATTTATTTATATCCTCTCTTGCTCGGATTATTGGTTCCATCAGAGGATTTGGTGTAATTAGGATGCTTATTAACTTCCTTTCCAACGATGCCTCACATGTAATAATCCAAAAAAATGAAGTTCTGGGGAGTTAGTAGGTCATAAGTTTGTAACATGATCACTGGAGAAAAACCCAAAGACACCCCTGTTATTTTGAATACTTAAATTTTTTTAAGAGCCGCTTTGCACCTATTAAAGATTGAGTTTTTGTTGACATGATCTGAGGTCACCAAAGAACATAATTTGTATCCAAGATCTTGATGAACAACATTCCTTATTGTTCTTTTAGATTCTTGAAGATCACCGACACGATGTCGCATTGATGTCCGGAATTTTTGTTGATCATGCCATGCATTTTTCTGAGAAACTCTGGTGTTCTGAGTGAGTTAGAACATTTGCAATGATGTTTTCGCTTGATTATGGCTAACCCATCACCATTGTTTCTTTTCTTTTCTTTTTTTTTTTTTTTTACATGGGAGTCACCACTTATCAAGGCCCGGAAGCCACTCTGGGATAAGGGTTATTGCGTGTACAGTAGTCAATGGGATAATATCGTAGTGATCGTTAGTAATGGAGATTTAATAAAGTGTCTACTTAAGGGGGCGGTTTATCAGGAATTTGTTTTGGGTATGAAGACATCCAAGTTGTAGTTAGGTGGGAAACAGGCAAACGGAATAGTTCCACAATTGTGCACTTCTAAGAAAAAAAGCTTTGTTCATGGAATCTACGTTTTGATTTAGGCACAGATAAAGAATGGGGAAAATTACTGACAGTGGTTTCAGCCAGACTGGTGTTTTTTTGTGAAAGATTGGCGAGGTGGGACCAGAGATTGGAACTCAGACGAGCACTTGCCATGGAAATAACGATAAAACAGAAAGGCTCGCAACGTCTCTTCTGTGGGAGAGAGGCTGCAGGGAAGAGAAAAGGGCATCCTCCACCAGGTCACGAAGTCTATTTTGTACTCTGTCAAGGCAAACGAAAGATCTGTCGACTTTTAGAAATCTTGCAATTTCTGAATTTGTGTGACTTGCTTTTATAGACATTGTTAGTGTCTTTTCGTTTTATTAGTTACTAGCTAGTTAGTGGTGCTAGCGGGGAGGGGGGATTCAAAACAACAGTAGTCAACCCAGGTGGAGAGAGGTGTTAAAAAGAAAAGAAAATTGGTGGCAGGCTCGAACCCATAATGTGAAGGAGATCCCCCCCCCCCCCAATAAACAACATCCATGGCGAAATCGGAAGTTGAGAGGGTTAAAATTAAGTGTAATCAATCCAACGGAGATTTGTGAAAATGTAAAAAAACAGGCGAGTTGAGGACGAAAGACTGAATGTTTTTGGTCAGTTTTTCGATATGTTGTCCAGAAGACTAAGTTTTAAAACTATACTGATCTCATCACGTTCCAAGTTTTTGCAAGACCTACAAACACACACACACACACATTTTGTCTTTTATATTAGTTATGATAGTATCTGCCATCGGGATCTTCCAAAAGAAAAAACATCAATATATTTAAATTACAAAAATGTGTCCTCAAATACCTTACGCACCCTTTATATGAAAGTTAGATTTTAGTTGCAGATTAGACTTTGATTTGGCATCAATATACTAGGAATGATTCAATTAGAAGCAACTGTTAAGGGAAATGATGTCTATACTGTTAAGGGAAATGATGTCTATACTGTTAAGGGAAATGATGTCTATACTGTTAAGATGAATTTATTAATACGCCTTTGTGTTGTTTGTTCATTTACATTACCTGTAGTTTTTTTTTTTTTTTTTTTTTTACACAGTGATCACCACTTATCAAGGCCCGGAAGCCACTCAGGGATAAGGGTTATTGCAAGTACATCACGTTAGTGAGGAGATTTTATGAAGTGTTTAATTAGGGGGGGCGGTTCATTAGGAATTTGTTAACATTAGACTTAAAGACATCCAAGTTGTAGTTCGGAGGGAAGCAGGCAGACGGAACAGAGTTCCACAGGTTAATTTCCATAGTAACTATTTAGCAGCAGACATTTAGATAATGAAAGAAAGCGTTTACACTTCCAAAATTTTTCTAGATTCCAATACAATTACCAATTCTGTTCCAAATTAATGATTCTGATTATTTTTAAATCTCTTAAATATTTAGCTATAGGCTTATCTTTTGTGATTTTCGAATTACCTTAAAAATCATTGTTATATGTGCATATATTTTTGAAAATGTAAAAATACACGTGGAAGGGTCGGATATATTTATTTTAGTTTTACTGGTAAATTAAAATTAATAAATGTTTAACATTTTCCATTAGTACTAACAATGGAAAATTTAGTTTTTAAATAAATAAACAAGCAAACAAATAAAATAGAATAGTTTTTAGCATCTGAAAATAGGTATAAATTTTTCTACTTCTGATACTAATTCCAATGTCTTAAAAAGATCCAATTTGGATGATTGTTTTTTTTTTTTTTTTACATAGGCATAACCACTTATCAAGGCCCAGAGACCACTCAAGTATAAGGTTTAAGAGTGTACAGTAGTCAATTGGACAATATAGTAATCGTTAGTAATGGAAATTCGGTAAATTTGTTAACTTAAGTGGAACGGCTCATCAAGAACTTGTTTACGTTGGACTTGAAGACAACCAGTCAGCTGGAAAGCAGGAAAACAGATGACAGTTCTACAGGCGTGCTCTTCTAAGAAAGAAAGTTTGTTGATAGAATCTATGTTTAGGTTTAGGCACAGATAAAGAGTGGGGGAGATTATTGATAGTATTTTCAGCTAGATTAGTGTTTCTTGTGAAAGTTTGGCGAAGGAGACCATAGATTGAAGCTCAGTCGAGCACTTGCTATAAAAATAACGATAAAGCAAACTCGCAACATCTCTTCTGTGAGATAGAGGATGCAGAGAAGAGAAAAGGACATCTCCCATGAGGCTACAAAGTCTATTTTGAACTCTATCAAGGCAGAACAAGTCCTTTCTAGCAGCTCCTGCCCAGATGTGGCAACAGTACTCCATCTTTGGATGTACCTGGCTCTTATATAGAGAATTGCATCAGTAGTGAGATATCTACTGGATCGATAGAAAGATCCCACCATTTTTCCAGCAGCCTTGGCAACAGATTTGATGTACGTGTTCCATTTCATCTCGACACTTAATCGGAAATTCAAGCATACTGGGAATGAAGAGAAAAATTAACACCTTGATATGAAAAAGAACATGTTAGATCATCTGAGAAAGAAAGGCACTCAACTAGAGGGCGGCAGTACTAGGGGGTCTATCTTCAAAAACCATTTGCACCTAGCTTAATCTCTTCATTAGGATGATAATAGATAGAGAAAAAAAGAATTTTTGAAAAAAAGTCATTTTTGGCATGTGGGGGGCTTTTTTTACAATAAAAAGAAGGGCCAAAATGGCAGTACGAATTTGAATCTTTTCCATTCATCGCTGCTGTGAGGGACATGATTTTCGGAGTCGTTGTCCTCGTCGTTGCCACCATCCAACATCCCATCCTCATACTGACCTAGTTCAGGTTCATTCTTCATTTGCTCCTCCGCTGTCAAGTAGTAATCATGACCGTACAATTCCCTCACGACTATTTGAACAGCCTTTCTGGCATACATTGCAGAGCATTGTACACCAACAGCAACCCGAGCACAAGCAACCTTGATGCGCTCAGTCAAAACGCGTTTCTGTCGTATCTCAGTACGAGGAAATCTAGTAGGTTCGCTGGCTGGTTTCTCCTCTGAAACAATACGGACTAACCCAGATCTATTAAGACTGATATTCATTGGCACGGAGGTGTCGAGATCAACGTCAATATCAACGTCCATATCATCATCATCAATACCCACATTCTCCCCCTTTTCCTCCTCCTCCTCCTCCTGATAGACTTGGTTGTCAGAGCGAAGCAATGGGTTGTAATACCGTTCATCAATTTCATTAGAGATGACACCAATTCGATTTGACTTCTGGTTCTGGTAGAAGATTCGCTCGTCTTCATCGAAGTCCTCAGGGTTTACGCTGGTTTTAAGGAGGTCAAACAGAACCATATGATTTTCAGCCCATGCTGTGAACAGTTGTCGCTTACTCTTCCCCAAAAGTTCGGTTTTACGTTTATTGCCTCCGGTAAACAGCACGTAATAATCGTTGTAGTGATTGTTCAACAACTTTCTGATCTTCTGCTGTACAACTTTACGAGACTGAACGAACTCAGCTCCAAACGCCTTGCTCCATAAGTGGATGATGAAACTTGAGAAATCATTAATGACCTTTGTGCGGAGTTTCGTTTCTCTACCCGGGTGGCTGGCTGGCGCATCACGGATTATCATCATAACTACGTCCACCTCGAGTGGAAGTTTGGCGCCAAATGCATACTTCACCATTTTGGATGATAGCTGTAAAAGAAAAGAAAACCGAACATGATATCTGAAGGACCCAGTTGGTAGAAATATCCATTACAACAATGAAGGACCAACGAGAAATGAAGGACTACAGTATATTGAAATGAAGAACCTGACAGATATAAAGGACCCAGTATAAAAAAGGACCCAGCATAAATGAAGACCCCAGTAGAAACACAGTGTCCTAGGGGGTTAGGTCCCCCACAGGTTTTTCCCAATTTTTCAGATCCTGCCCAAAAAGGCTCCCACCCAGCCTTCCAAAAATTTCATCCCCCCACCAGGGACATAAATTCTATCAACAGGCTTAAAAACCATTCACAGAAACTGACTAAGCAATGTAGGTATATGTGACATAACAACATACAATCCCCTGCCTTTAATAAGCCACTTATTCGAAACAAATTTTTCAATGTTTTTGTGTGCATAATTATTATTTGTCTCTCTGGGAATTTCCCTTAGGGGATTAAGTGAACATTGCATTGCTTGGTTTATTAACTGTTCTTTGGGGGATTTCCCTTTTATGTGAAATGGAACTAATTCCTTTCACAGTTTTGGGGTGGGGGAGGACACTAAGAGAAATGAAGGACCCAGCAGAAACGAATTTCTGTTGAATAGAATAAGAATCTATTGCAGTGTTATTATGAAGCCATTGCAGTGTTGTTATCAAGAAGCCATTGCCATTGCAGTGTGTTCTAGCCAACTAAGTCCACTCATAGTCATTTGGAATGTTTTAGGAGTAACATAGTAGCCAAATAGCCGATTTTTTAAGTTTCGGGTAATTTTGGGCAAATTTCGGCTCATTTTGGCCCTTCTTTTTATCCTAGGAACCCAAAAATGCCTCAAAAATGGCTAGAAATTATGGGGTAATGTAAGTTTTAGCCAACTAAGTCCATTCATAGTCATTTCGGACGTTTTAGGAGTAAAATAGTAGCCAAATAGCTGATTTTTTAAGATTTCGGGTAATTTTGAGCAAATTTCGGCTCATTTTGGCCCTTTTCATCCTATAAACCCAAAAATGCCTCGAAATCATCAGTCTCAATACCAATATACCTATACCAATTTGTATCCATTTAGGACGTTTAGGTGCATGCAATTTTGCATAATGTAAATTTTTTGCTGCAAATGGTGATTTTGGGCCCGGGGGGGGGGGCAATATCGTAAAAAAAGCCCCCCACATGCCAAAAATGACTTTTTTTCAAAAATTCTTTTTTTCTCTATTATCATCCTAATGAAGAGATTAAGCTAGGTGCAAATGGTTTTTGAAGATAGACCCCTAGTACTGCCGCCCTCGAACGCAACTTGTCAGAGAAACCGATGACATTACATAGAGAATGCAGCATAAGGTTGTATTGCGGGCTCTGGGGAGTGTGGAGCCACCCTTTAATTGCCATTTGCTCCCAGGTCCACTCTGACCCGGAGTGGTAGTATCTGTTAGGGTCCCAACTATGGGTTAAATAGAAACTGACTTGCAAAAAACAAATATATTCTATTAAAAATATTTTCTTCAAAATCTTTGGATTCGGCATTAAATAACCCGAAAAGGGTTTATATGCCGTAAAACAAAAACAACCAACCAACCTATCACAGTAGTTCTTTACTCTCCAGTGGTAATGTCTTGTTCGATCTGACAAAAAAAAAAATGTATTTGTCATAGTGACAATTCAACAAGATGAATAACTGTTTTTTTTTTTTTTTTAAATGTAAGATTAGTGCTGTTTTAATTTTACTTAACCAAAATGAATGACAGTAGACTGAAAAATTAATATGATGCATTTAAGTAGTTAAAGAAAAATGTTTAATACAAATTACTGCTCGGAAAAATAAGGCATTATTTATGCCACACCCTTTTGAGTGTTTTGGAAAAACAAAAAAAAAAAAAACTTGCAATGTACCCCCCCCCCACCTATTTTATCAATTAAATTTCAATAATTGATTTTCTTACCATTTAATGCGTACCTAAAAATCACAGAATTTATATGAACAGTTTTTTTTCCAAGAACATCTTATTATTGAAATACATTCCCTACAGACTTAAACCGGAAGTCTAATGTCAATGAATACTTGTCGAGCCGTCCTCATAAGTAATCAAACGTTGTCCATTCCATTCATCATCCAACAATCTAATTTATTTTTATCTTCGAATGGATTTTAGCCGTGAGTGGTGACTCTTTCAAATATTAAAAAATAAATTCAGATTTATATTGCTTCTTTAAGTGGATGCAATTAATACCTATCTGTTTTTAGTTAACTTTGGAATTTTCATGGGCCCTGCTAGTAAAGACTACATAAGCAACCTGGCCTAACAGAAAGACACACATAATGCCATACCTCCTCCCCCTTCCTCACTTGTTCTACATTGCGTAAGAGTTTAATTAATTAGAGCTACCTGTTAATTGAGAGTTCAACACCTGGTTTAGTTAAGACTTGATACTTAACTGACTCAAAGAAAATCTCAATGTTTGTTTTGTATTTTGAATGAGGTTAAACCCATTTTATTGGGTCATTCAGAATTCTGAGCCATTCCGATAGTTGTATTCAAATGCTTCATCAAATAATGTTGGCATGACTGATGTCGTGTGGTAATGAAGGTGTTACGTCTTATATTATAAAAGTAGTTACTTTTATAATAAATAAAAAGTTGCATTTTTGGCCTGAAATGCTTCCTTTCAATAAAAATGAAAAAAAAAAAAGAAAATGTGGTAAAAATGCAGCAGAAATTTATAAAAACTATTTCTGAAGTGTATGGCTGAGGTGTTGTAGGTGAAATATTGGTTCAGATGATTTTCAAAAATAAAATATAAGGATTTCAGCTTGGAACATGCAAGTCGCCCTGGAAGACACTAAAATTTAGAAAATAATCATTAAAGCTACCCACCAAATAATGAAGGAAATTTCTAGAGATGTTGGAAATTCTAAAAAGTCTTGTTCATAAACACTTATTTCAAATACTAGCAGTTCAGCCCAGCTTTGCTTGGGCCCTATGTACTGTTCATAACTTTATATATTATATATCAAAATGTGTGCATATTTATGGTAATGCCTTTCTATATAATAGGCTTCCTTAATTACCGTAGAGAAAAGTTGCTAGAGACCACAGGTCAAATGTTTTTTTTTTTTTTTTTTTTTTTTTTTTTTTTTACTTTGACCCTAATTTTGGCCCCTTAATATTTATTTTGGACTCAAATCAAATTAAAATGTCTGACCCATATCCAAGTAACCTACATCTAACATTTCGAGTGTTTAGACCCAAAACTGGTGGAGGAGTTTGGTAGAATCTACAAAGGTCAACTCCTTCAACTTTGACCTCTTGGCAGCCAAATTTTCGCCCAAAAGCTTGCTGAAAGTCTGAATATGCTTTATGTAAAATTTCAAATGTTTAGACTCAAAATTGGCTGAATAGTTTGCTAGAGAATGCAGAGATCAAATCTTTTGAAACTTTGACCCAGTTTACTGTTTTGAGCTCAAATCAAATTATAAAGTTAGATCCATGTCCAAGTAAACTGTCTATAAAATTTCAAGTGTTTAGACCAACATTGGCGGAGGAGTTTGGTAGAGTTCTCAAAGGTCAAATCGTTGAACTGTGACCCCATTGACATCAAAATTTCTGGTCAAAACCAAAGTAAAAAGATTTTCCCAAATCTCAGTACCTCGTATGTCAAATTTCAAGTCTGGTGATCGAAAAATTGACAAGTTATATTTGGTAGCAAAATGTAGACACACACACACATTTTCACTTTTATAGATATAATAGCATGGGTGCCCGGCGTTGCACGGGTGTTTGGAGGTGTATGCTGAGAAAAAACAAAACAAAAAAAAGGTCAATTTTTAAAAAACTTTTACCCCTATTATGACCCCTTAACATCGTTTTGGACTCAAATCAAGTTATTAAGTTAGATCCATGTCCAAGGAACCTATATCTAAAATTTCAAGTGTTTAGACCCAAAATTGTCGGAGGAGTTTGGTAGAGTTCTCAAAGGTCAAATCGTTGAATTTTGACCCCTTAACAGCCAAATTTCTGTCCGAAAACCGATCACATAGATTTTCCCAAATCTCAGTACCCTGTATATCAAATTTCGAGTATGTAGACTAAAAATTGACAGTTATTACGTAGGTAAATGTACACAGACACGTTCACTTTTCTAGATATATAGATAAAAATTTGAAATTTAAATTTAAAAAAAGCAAAAACTCTTGAAACTTACAAACTGCCTATCTTAACACCCCAACAGACTAGAGATTTTTATATTTCCAAGAAAAAAAAAATTGCTTGACAAGCACCAGGTTGGCTCAAAAGCTTAAAATCTTTAAATTAATAAATGCTTATTTTAAAGAAAAAAAAAACAAAACAAAACTTGTATCGTTTTTTAGCTTTCTTAAATTTCAAATTTTAATATTCAACTTCACAATATTTTTAAGTGTCATAATATTTTTTACTTGGTGATCATGTCAATGGTTTTCATTTCTAAAAAACACTTCAATCTTTTTGGCTGCTACAATGTTTTCTATATTACGATTTCCTGTCCTATTTTCTAGATCTATCCTAACTTCTTTCTAGAAGGTTCTGTTGATCAATCATTTGTACTTTGGGTTGGATGTATTTGGATTCTGTCACGGTTCCGCTTGAGAAATGTTTTGGATTGAAGGACAACTCTTAACATCAGTCTGTTATTTTAGCTTTTTATTTTCAAAGTAGTAGACATTTTTTTTTTTTTTATTAGTTATTTTGATTTGGTTTTGACCGTCACTTCAGAAGAGCTTTTTTTTTTTTTTTTTTTAACATGTGTAAATCTTATTTTGACACATGACTATTATAAATTTTCTGGCCCACCTTTGTTGAAAATTATCACTTGCCATTTATTCTTTTCTATTTCCTAGTATTTTAATTTCAGAGTTTCTTCGCACTGGGGTGGTGAACAGGAAATGCCGACCCTCTCATCTACACATTCTTTCAAATTGAGAGTCAGATTACTTCATTTCTAGACATAAAAATAGACAAAATTTTACTCGGTATTTACAGAATTTGTATTGGTCTTTAAGTGAAAAATATTGCATTTAATAAATCATTAAAATAAAGTTATATATATATATATATATATATATATATATATATATTTATGAGGTGCCTATGAATAAGTTTATAGACTTTTTGTACAGACATTCAAAATTGTTGTAGACTCTTGAAAATTCAGTCTGTTGTTGCTATACATCTTATGAAATGAGTGGCCAATTTTTATTGGAATACACGCTACTAAAGCCTGATTGTCACAGCTGGTGAATTTCAAAAATGCAGTGTGGACGTGAGGACACTTTAGAAGAATGATATGCAATAAAGTTCTTTTAAACTTGGAAAAAAATGCCACAGAAACGTATGGAATGCTTCAGACTGCTTTTGGACCATCTGCATGAATTGAGCATCAGTTTTTGAGTGGCATAAGAGATTCAAGGAAGGCAGGGAATCTGTGAGGGATAAGTGTAGGCGGAATAAGGAAGTCAGAACACCAGATTTGATTGGGCAAATAAAGAATTGTGTCTATAGACATTAAATGCACAGTTTGATGTCAGTGTGGGAACTGTACACACAATTGTTTGCGAGGAACTAAAGATGTAGAAGATTTGCATGAAGTTTATATGAAGGGTGCTCAAAGATCAGAAAGAAAGATATTGTCATGGTGGAACTGATAGATTCAGATCCCACAGTTCTTGTTGCTCTGGTGGTGAAAGCTGGATCTACTGCTATGACCAAGAAACAGGTTCCAGATTCTGTTGGAAGAGGCCAGTGCTCTTTAAATTAGGTCTGCGGCATTTTCCTCTTGGACAATGCACCAGTCTCCATCTCCATCCTTGTCATAGACTATTTGACCAAGATGGGCATCAAGACAATTCCCCGCCACCCCCATAGTCCAGACTTTGCTTCCTATAAATTTTGGTTATTCCCTAAGCTCAAGGAAAACCTTATAAGCTGTCATTATGAAACAGTTAAGAGAGGCTGTAACAAGGGTCATTGACACTCGCAAAAGGGGACATCCATGGGGCCTTCCAGAAGTTGTTGGAGCAGTACAACAAGTGCATTGCAACCGGAGGAGATTACTTCGAAGGGTACTAGTTTCATGTGCGTACTGTCAGTAAAGGTGCCCATACGATAAGTCTGGAAACTTAATTGAAAGCACCTCATTTATATAAGGGAAATATAAACAGAAACCTATGTAGATCGATCTCAATTTTGATATTAAATCTCCTGAGAAGTTTGATTAATGGTTTGGTGTCTTGGGCTGATTATGAATCTGCACAACTAGTTTGGTTAGATGTTTTAATACTACTGCTCAATATAAAAGCTGTTAGATTTAATTCAAAACAATCTGCCATCATTTATTTATTTATTGCACAATGTTATCCTCATCTTCTAGCTCTTCTTTCATGACGTTTCGGCAAACTATTCCTATGGCCTTCGTCACATGGTTAAACGTGACGGGATTCCTAACTGTATCTTCAGCAATTACTGCCTTCCATAGTTGTTGCGTCTCTGGCCGGCTTTGGGTAGGATTGAACCCACTATCTTCAGACACTGCTCACCTGGAGCCATAGATATTTAATGTCTCTATCCACTCTGCCACGGGCCCTCGAAAGGCGATCAAGGTTGGATTTTTTAGTCTTATAAATCCACGTTTATTTGTAATCTGATCTTCCATTGTCGAGTCTGCACCAAATAGTATATTATTTAATTGGAATTCTTTTAAAGAAATAAATGGATAAATAATACAAATTACTCCTCTTAAAAAGAATTCCAATTCATTAAATCTGTCATCAGTATAGACTGCAATATTGGTTTTAATATATAAAGTTATCTTGTTGAATTTTTTCTAAATCAGACCCAAATAGCAATCTGATATATCAATACTTGATTTGGACTAGCTATTTTATTTGTTTTATTTTATCCCCTCTCCCCGGTTTTCTTTTTTTATTTTATTACTAGAAATATATTTTATTTCGCTTCAGTTTTTTTCTCAAAATGTTTATTTCGGCTAAGAAATAGAGAAATTTTCCCTTACTTACCAGCACAGATTAAAAGGAAGATATTGTCTGCAATTATTTATTTTTTTTTTAATTACATTTTCACCCCAAACAAGGCACATTGCCACTTTGATGTAGGGGGCTACTATCAGGGGCAACAGCTACTGGGACTATGTAGGGAATTGGGCAGCAAGATGTCGGTTCACGTTACACTTTAACTTCTGCATGTCAGTACAGTTGGGAAAGCAGGGACCTGGAATGGAATTCCAAAAGGGAAGAAACTACTGGAGTAGAAAGCTTTTACATTTAGGGATCTCTACTGTGTGGGGGTGGGATTTATACAGAGTTATCTTCCTTAACCTTTTCAAAAATAAGTATACATTAATTTGTATGATTTAAAACATGTGTGCGTATCTTGTCTTCATTTATATTTATTCTATTAACTACTAAATGACTTTAAAAATTCCCATTTCACAAAATACCAAAGAAAGAAAGATTTTATTTTTTTTTAAATAGAGCATAACAATGCATAAAACTGTTTTCATTTTTGAATTGGTTAAAATAGAATTTATACACTACTACTTAAGAAACTGAATACAGATAAAAATATTGGTATTACAATAGAAAAATGCGAGCATGAAAAGTAATATGGTTAAGCTTAAACATGGAAAAGGAAAGGACACAATATTCTAGTAACAAATATAATATATATATATAAAAGTGAACGTGTGTCTGTGTGTGCAATAACTCTGTCAATTTTAAGTCTACAGACTCTAAATTTGATATACAGGATACTGAGATTTGGAAAAATCTTTGTAATCGGTTTTCAGACAGAAATTTGGCTGTTAAGGGGTCAAAGTTCAACGATTTGACCTTTGAGAACTTTACCAAACTCCTCTGCCAATTTTGGATCTAACACTTGAAATTTTAGATATAGGTTCCTTGGACATGGAACTAACTTAATAACTTGATTTGAGTTCAAAACGATGTTAAGGGGTCATTATAGGGGTCAAAGTTAAAAAAAAATTTACCGCTTTTTTTTTTTTTTTTTTTTTTTTTTTTTTGCTCAAGATACACCTCCAAACACCCAGGCAACACCGGGCTGAAATGCTAGAGTAAATTTATAACTTAAAATATTGCAGCATTAAGAATTGATGTTATAAATTGAATTTTGAAAGAAAATTCTTAATGCTGTAATATTTTAAGTTGTAAATTTATATTTTTTGCTAGAATATCTTGTCCTTTACTTTTCCAGTTTTAACTAGTCCTTTACTTTTCCATGTTTAAGCTTAACCATATTACTTTTCATGCTCGCATTTTTCTATTGTAACCCATGATTTTTCCAGGCTTCTAATAAATTCACTTGTTCTTTGTTTCATTTCAGTCTTATTTTTTACACCCCATAAACATACACACATGTAATATCAATGTACGGCACTTGTCTGCTTTCAATAAAATCCCTCCAATTATCTCCCTTTCATTCTCTCTGTTTCACGTATTACTTCTCTTTTCGCGAGAGCGGTGAATTGGTAGCAACAGTAATCACTGAAGCAACGTGGTTGCTATAGGAACTAGTCATAAAAAACGTCGCTCACCTTACGTTTTTTTTTTAATGATTTTGAACACCAGTAAATTCATAACTTTTGTTTTACTGAAAGAAAATGGATTTTTTTTTCTTTTCACGATATCGCTGAGAAGGTGATCTATAAACTGTAATAATTGTTTGAAATTTGGTCGAAAAATGAGTGAGCGGTGGAGCTTTAAAGCAGTTCTAAATGACTAAAATTGCCACTTAACCATATATTCAAATGCGGTAGTGTTTGAATGATTAAACAAAACTAGAAATAAATGAATTACAAATTTTCTCATAAGAACACATTTAATTTTTAAAAATAAATGCCATGGATAAGATTCTAGTTATGTGTGCGATGGGGAAAAACGGAGAACAGATCATAATGATTCATATAAAACAAGAAATAATTTAAAACTGAATTGTGCTTTAGATTCGAGGTTTCATTTCATTATGAAACTTTGTCAAGCATATCGTTTAACAGTTGAAAAGATATATAAAAAGCTTTTGTGAAACTAGTCATGCTTAACTAGTTATGTAACCTGCATGAATGAGTTAATACACCTGTTACTGCATATTTACCTAACTATTGTACTTAGATGTGTGACTATCTGTAACTATTGTACTTAGATGTGTGACTATCTGTAACTATTGTACTTAGATGTGTGACTATCTGTAACTTTGAAAATAGACTTTCTCTAATACTGTTGCAGAAAGGTATTAATTCATTCCTCTTTCTGATAAATAGTAGGGCAGGCATGATTTTCAGGCCTGTTTCGGGCCAATTAGGCCAGGAGTAGGAGAACTCTAAAATAACTCTTTCTCTGCTTATACCAGCTTTGCTTTTGATCATTTTGGATTCATCTTTGCCACTGCACTCAATGCTAGCTCGAGTGAAGTAGGATTAATAATTGTGTAACCCTAATGTTCACTAAACTTATTGTGCAGACCCGTATTCAGCAGAGTATGTCCATAGTCTTTTGAGATAATCCAATAATTTGGAGTGTTCAAAAAAATAAAAATAAAAATAAAATAAATAAATAAATAAAAAGCAAACCATTTTTTTTTATTCTTTAATTTTTCCCAGGAGAAATTAAATTTTATTTTTCATCAAATAGTACTTGAATGATGGTAGATTGTTTCATTCAAATCTCATTGAATGATACAATCTATCCAGGCACCTCTTTAATTGAAAGCTGCTGTAACTCTAGCGTTGTTAACTCGTCCTATCATGTCGGTTGCTATGTGCTTCATCTCCTTTATGTTGCTCTTCAAATCTGGCAAAGTCTGGGGATTGCCGCCATAGATCCTTTTCTTGGGGTACCCCCAGAGGAAGTAATCACATGGATTTAGAGCAGATGAATTGGATGGTCGAGGGAATCTGGTGTGACACAAAATGAGATCACCAGGAAAATACTCGTGAAGGAATTACAAAGATTCTTTTTTTTTTTTTTTTTTACCCGTGTGTTGCATGGTATGATTTCTTAACTTCAGCATGATTTTTACAAATATCATTCTTACTCTTCCCCCCCCCCCCCAAAAAAAAAGATATATCCTTAAGATGTGTCTATTCAATCTGTGGACTTATGAAAAAGAATTTCCAAAACTATCTAAATTTATTTGGTGAAGCAAGCGTAAAAAAATTCAAACAATTGCACTTACAGGGACGGTTAGAATCTTAAAAATATCTCTGTTAGAATGTTTGAGATAGCAGATGAATGTCTGGCATCCAATAAGATGCGCCATCCCCAGCTAGAACAAAATAAGGACATTTAAAAAAAAAAAAATTACAAACTGATTGAATCAAGATATAATGAGTGCAACAGAAATGCATAGATAGCTAAGAGATGGTAACTTATTCAGTTAATTACAAATTATGGCTAATTAATGGAATTCAAATCGATTTTTTTTTTTTTCAAACTCCACTCCATATCAGAGCCAAGGAATTTTACCACATATTTGAGTTGGGTATTTTTAGACCCTATATTAATTAAATAGTGTGTTTTTTAAACTAAAAAAATCAAATTTTATAAGGAAATGAAACTTTTGATTTGCCATGTTTAATAAAGGGAGACAACACAATTCGAACTCAAATTCAAAATCAGATTTGTAATGGCTACGATTTACTTCTGAAATCGATAAAAATCATTAAAAAATGATTTTCTTATGTATGTTAACTATAACACCATAGCGAATAAGGCTATACATATATATATATATATATATATATATATATATATATAACTACTTGATTAGTTTGTGATTTTTGGAATATGACAGTTTTGTTCCCTGACGGGTACATAAAGACTTCGTCATTTTGTTTTTTTGAATTAGATTGGGCTCTGAATTTGCACCAAACAATTTTAGTTTTTTTAAGCTTAAAACTCAGTGATTAGTAAATTTTAATATATGCTTCAAAAATGTGAATGAATTTAATTAACTGAACATGAAAGTATATTTGCCTGCTAAGATGTTATAACTAGGGCTATGACAAGAGAATACTCTTTTCATTATTTTGACTCTGTAGTATATATCGGTTAATATCTTATGTTTTTACATAGTGAAGTGGTTCTCGATTGATTAACTGTGTCGGGTATATACTCGAGAGTCAAAACAATATTCTATCGTCATATCCCTAGTTATCACTAAATAAAATGAATTCTCTGCCTGGTTTTTCCTGCAATTTTATTTCTTTTAGCTTTTTTACTTTTATCTTATTAAAATTGCAATATAAACAGCCGTAAGAAAAAAAAATTAATTTTGGAAATTTGAAAATTAAAATTTTATTGAAGGGCATAAAAGATATAAAGATTTTGTTTGATTAGTTTCCTAACCACGGCTGTGGAATTCATAACCCAAACACTCTACTCTGATTCTTATTTGAATTTCGAAAGCAACATATTTGCTGCCACCGGCTCTGACTCGTTTTTCTCACATTCCAAAGGTTTCGATTTTAATTGACTTAGATTGAGAACATACGTTGCATGGAAAGAAATAATGAAAATGATATAATGTATGTGTAATGTGAGGCTTAAATACCGTCTTGAATCTGAAGACCTCAGAGGAAGGTTAAATCTAGACAATAAACAGATCTATGCAGAACAGGAGACAGGTGTCCTGGCCTTGTTAAAAGAATACATAAGGGTTCTTGGATAAGATGTAGAACAGTTAAAATAACAGGGTTAGTTAAATAGGAAAACATAAGAGAAAGTGACAAGGATGGACTTGAAAAAGAGGGATGAATAAAAACCTGGCCAGAGGTAGGTTAGTTTAGAAGTCGATTTCTTAAAATCGTTCAAGTATGCAAAATAGAGGTAAAGCTTAATATGATGATGAGTAAGGCTAGGACAACAGCATATTCTTTTCATTGTTTTGACTCTCGAGTGTGTATCCGTTGATATCTTATATGCTTTTACATAGTGATATGGTTCTCGGTTGATTAACTTTGTTGGTTATATACTCGAGTCAAAACAATGAAAAGAATATGCTGTTGTCATAGCCCTAATGATGAGATAGGAAAACAAAACCAAAAAACAAAAAACAAAAAACAAATGCAGTAAAACTAAAGCTTAACTATTAATGTATAATATAAATATCACCTGTCTGTTTAAATTTATGTTTGCATAAAACTTTTGATAGAGGTGACGGATTTTCACATCATTTTGAAGCTTGACGTCTCGTATGGCAAATATCGAAAAATTGGCCAAAAACATTAATTCCTTCACCCTCAACTGGGCAGTTTTCTACAAGAGGGGTCTATTTTTCCCCAAGTCATCATATTAATTAGATTGACTTTGCCTAATTTTATCGTTACAAACTTCCGGTCGCATCATGGAGTAGCGGTAAGATGTCAGATTTTCTTTCGCTTTTTTTTTTGTCTTTGCATTACGGGTTCGAACCTGCCTGTCTACTACCACTTTTTTTTTTTTTTTTGTGGCTCAACACACATACGAAACACCTGGACAATGCCGGGCACCCAGGCTCTTTTCATCATAAAAAGAACATAGTCTGATGTTTTGCAGTTCAACACTAAGTTTATTTGGGATTCACTGAATTTTCTGGGGAAACTATTCAAACCACCATTTGTACTTTATACTGTGCATGCGTAATAAGTGACGATTGAATAAAAATTTTATCTGAAATAGGTTTTTGAACGAACAGAAAACTGGTATGTGCCCAGTTTCCCCTAATCCCAAGTCCTCTTTTGATTTCTGGGATTATCATATATGCAGTCCTCATCTATATTGGAGTTACCACTTATCAAGGCCTGGACCCCACTCGAGGATAAGGATTAATGGGTGTACAGTAGCCAATGGGATTAAAGCGTAGTAATCGTAAGTAGTGGAAATTTTGTAAATTGTATTACTTAGGGGGACGGTTCATCAAGAACTTGTTTACATTGGACTTGAAGACAATCAAATTGTAGTCAGGTGTCTGTGTTTGTCTGTCCAACTAAAAGTAAAAAAAAAAAAAAAAGAAAAGGGACCACCATGAATATGGTATTGTTGGAACCGTCAATCCTTCGGATGTATAATATTCAAATTTCAGAAAAAAAATTTTTTTTTTCTATTTTAACGACTGCAAAAAACTGAATCTGATGAGGTGGGTAGGGGTCACAAAAGATCGTCTCCTAAACGATTTTAACATTTGCCCATGTGTGAATGCCATGCGTGTCTTGCATGTGTTAAGCACAAAAATTTGCAACGTCATCTTATGATAGTTGCCTTGGCCGATTGATTTAGAAGGTTGGCTCATAACTATTAGTTTTTAGGTTCGCTCTTGCATTATAGCACACATTATTTTTTCTTTTGCATTTGGGTTAAGATTTTTTTTAATATATTTTGTTTTGTACTTTGTATTATCTATTTGCCATTTTTTTTTTTTATTGGTGATTAATTAAATTAAAAACAAGTGAATGCACAGTGAACGAGGCATAAAAAAATAACTAAGTTCAGCTTTAACATATTTAAATTTGAGTTCAGCACCATGCAAAACTGCTAAATAGACATACACAGAAAATTTTGGACAAATATGGTAAAATAGTCTAAAAAATGGAGTGTTTTTATTAAGCCTTAAAAAGTCCCTGGGGCACACCGAAGAGTTATCGCGAAGTATAGACAAACAAAATTATATAGGAATCAGTTACAACTTTTCAGAAAGTTTTATAAAAATTCAAGTCATCAATTTTTTTTTAATAAGCACAAAAGTGTCAATTTTAGCCATTTTAACCTGAAAGGCACTCTTAGGGGGCAGCCAGAGTTTTCTTGGAAAATCCATTCTGTTACTTTTTTACTCTTATCATGTTTAATGTTTGTGCAAAATTTTTAAAAATTCCAAGGTATAGTTAGAGAAAAGTGCAAACGGACAAGGGTGAATTTACAGTTCCATCCTCCTTTTGTCCGGGGAGGGGGGGGGGCAAAAATCATTCTTATTTCGAGGATTACATAAATCATAATTTTTTTTTTTTTTTTTTTTTTTTTTTTTCATAACTATCAGTGGATGTTTTTTTACAAACTCATAAATTATTGTCCAGTAAAAGTGTTGTAAAAAAAATCTTTTTATTTTGTTATTTTCAAAATTTGCTTCATTAAGTTATTTTCTCTCTTTCAAGGAGACATATAACATAAGTAATCATTTTTGAAACATAAAAACGTTTATTTTGGTAAAAAAAAATAATTCTATTTATTTTTAAAATTGAACTAGTTTCAGTTTGTTTTATTTTTAAGACGGTAAAGTAACACTGCCGTTGCAATGGACCGTACAAAAAAGTCTTTCTAAACTACGGCAACATTTAAGAAATTCGCTTAAACTGGTATAGTCCTAAAAAGTGCCCAATATTTTGAGAATAGCTTCTTCACTTTATATCCCTTCTGCTGAAATATCTGGTGGGGAGGTGGTCAGGTACTTTGGGGGCGGGGTTACATATTCGTGGTTTTGTATTTAAAGTAGGACTAGCTTGAGTGCCCGGCGTTGCCCAGGGATTTGGAGGTGAGTGTTGAGCAAAAAAAAAAAAAAAAAAAAAGTGGTAGTAGGCAGGTAGGCTCGAACCGTACCATGAAGGAGAAAAAGAATGTGAAAAAAAGTGATTCTTTGCCATTGCGGCCCTCACCAAACCGGAAGCGGTGAAGGTTTAAATTAAGTTTAGCCAATAGAAAAGTGGGGATGACTTTCGAAAATATCGGCAAATAAAGTAAACCCCCCCTCCCTCTGTTGAAAAGTGCCCAGTTGAGGGTGAAGGAATTAATGTTTTTAGCCAATTTTCCCATATTTGTCGTCGGAAGTGTCGAGCTTCAAAACTATAACGATCTCGTAAAAATCCGTCACCTCTGTCAAAAGTTTTTGGCAGACATGCCTATACACATACATAGTTAAACACAGGTGACATAGCTTTTTTTTTTGAAATTGTTACAGTTACCCCACCCCCCTCCATATACTCGGATAGGGGTGGATGTATTGACATTGCCCATGATGGAATTCACATATAGTAATGAAAGTGCTCATTATCCTTAGTATAGCAGGTGTGTCCAAAGAGAACTTCATTTCTTTTTATTATTTGTGGTTCCAGGTAACGCCAAGTATCTCTGCTAGTTTCTTTATAAAAACACTAAAACGGAAAATGCAATTACCATTAATTATTTTTGGAGACTCTTAATATTACCGGACACAATAACCCTATTCTGAAGAGTACCAACTTCAAGGTTGAGGATTTTTGTCTTCTACCAAAGCTGTGTTGATATACTGACAAACGTATCTTTGTAATTATACTCATTTGTACCTCTGCATACTTGTACATGTCTTATATTTTTGTGAATGTATATGTTTTTAGCTCGTATGAACTGTTACGTTCGCTTTTGTTTTGATGCTATTTCTGTTTAGTTACGGTTTCATCAGAAATGCTTGACATTCTGATGGAACCGTAGACTTTCTCAACCAGAGCCTCGCTTTGGATTTATTGTATGCAGAAGCCATTTTAAAATACAGCATTTTTATATTTACAATTTTATTCGTTTATTGAAAAATTTTTTCTTATTGACTTTAAATGATGAAATTTATGCATGTATGTGCATATTTTATACCTGTGTTTACGTTGTGTTTGTGACTAAATTGTATTTTCTTGTGTGCACATCTTCATGTGCTTTTGTTCGTATTAGGAGCATGCATCTTTTCAGCGGCTGTGTTCATGTATACGCGTGTTTGCATTTCATGTGTTTCTGTTGTATATTTACATCTGTGGATGTTGTATATGTTTGTATCTTTGTGTTCATAGCACATGAAGATGCATCTCGTGCTGATAGTTCCAATTTCATTTTTGCACCCTGACAATTCTCTATTGCCCTACTTCGAGCGGTAACTGAAACCTATGTTCTTCACTGAAAATTACTTGAGCTCTTTAAAATTTTCTGCGGCTCTACTAAAACCAATGCCATTTTGTTTACTTTATAGTAATCAGATGGATTCTTTAGGACCCCTTTTTTTCTGTATCTTTCAAAAAACAAAAAAAGGATCAAATATCTAAATTTAACCATAAGTGTGCCCTTCTTTTTATCCATCGACATAATCGATTTCTTTTACAGCAATATCTATCTTTTGCTCAGACACAAACCACCAGCAGACAGTAACGTTCATTTTTGGCTGATTTCATCTATTCTTACTGTAATTCCTTATTACTTTTTGTAATTCCTTAATTTAAAGAAATTATATTTGTTTTTCCATTCAAACTATTCATATATATATATAATATGAAATGAAAATCTTGATATTTAACATTTATTCAAATTTTCAAAAAAAAACAAACAAAAACAACTTATAAACCTGTAAGGAAAGTATACAAAATTTTAATTATTTGACAAGGAATACAAGAAAACTCTTATTCCATGGAGTTTCGAAGAATGCAATTCTTCTCATCAGAGAGAAGAGGGTTGTAAAATATACAATAAATTTTGCAGGTTAATGCACCACAGCAAACAAACAATATAAAATTTATCATATTTGCATAAAAAATGTCATTTAACAGTTTGAGACAGTTTGAAGGGATTCAAGGGGATTGAGAAAGCAAGAAACAGAAAAAAGGGAGAAAAAGGATTTGATAAAAATCCAATGGGAAAGATGGTAAAATCCAGAACAGGAACTACTAGAGGTTTTTAGGGAGCATACTATCGACATAACCTTCAATTTGAAAATTTAAATAGTTCGGATTTGCATTAAATTTGATCCATAATGATTAAACACCAGTTAAATAAGATTCCCTTAAGTTTAGTTTTAAGACCCCTTAAATTTCAGATATTTTCTTAATGTAATGGATTTTAAACAAAATTCGAATAAGGATTCTAGAGTAAAGTTTAATATATGCTGAATTTAATTTTTCACAAGTGGATATGAAATTGGTGCAGAACTCTTTTTTGGAATTAATATTACCTGGCATGGGTATTCTATTTTTGTAATATAGTTTTCATCTGTTGTCCTTTTTATTTGCATCTTTTTAGATGCAGCTTCTAGATATACCTTTTTATAGGAGACTGTATTCCCTATGTTGACCTGT
This sequence comes from Euprymna scolopes, assembly GCF_053919585.1. Taxonomy (NCBI): domain Eukaryota; kingdom Metazoa; phylum Mollusca; class Cephalopoda; order Sepiida; family Sepiolidae; genus Euprymna; species Euprymna scolopes. The sequence goes on from NC_136500.1 coordinate 116,586,110, forward strand.
TACTTTTCTTTTTTTACTTTTGAGCACATTTCGTCTTGATCTGCGTGAATGTTGATGCTAACGGAGGATTATCTGATGGACATTTATCATGAATTCTTTATGGGATTTGATTAAATGGTCACTGGATTGTATCACATCTCATTTAGACAACAAAATGTAGAAAGTTACTTCATTGATTAAAAACCTTATTTCGCTGAAAGCTTGAACCTGGAATACATAATTTTCATTCTCCAGCTATTAATTTTATTTTTTTAGTATTAAAACAAAAACAATGAAATCATTCAACATTGCTCTTTAGATGATAAGGAAAGATAACATATTTAATGTTGAGAAATTCTAAGCTTTCTGGTTGATATGAGGAATATGATTTCAAGCAATTTATAAGCATAATATTAAACTATTTATTTATTTTTTTTTCTTAAAGTTTTTGGGGTTTTCTCTGTCTCTTTGTCTTAAGCACTTTTTATATGGGTCCACACATCTGAGAGCTTCTGTCATTCTTCACCTTGTTAAACATTTTTATGTTTTGATGCCTTCACTTATCTCAAAAAGAGGTCATTTTTGCCACGCCTAAAATGTATTTTCATCAGTTCATTAAAACATTTCTGTTGCTGGATGCTGAGACCGATTGAATGGTCACACCTTAAAAATGGATCCATTTTTATTTTTTGACAATTTCTTTGTAGGATGGAATAGGCTAAAATTAATTTACAGAGCAAAACAGGAAACACTTAGAACTGAAGTGATCGCCTAATTATGTTGAACAAAAAATACCCAGTTTATTGGTGACACTGAAACAAATACAACATGGCATTAAAAGAAAAGTTTTTCTTTATTCAAGAGATGAGTTGACTATAAAAATGCAACTCTTTACTCTAGAGTTGCAGAAATAAAACTAACAAAAAAAAAAAAAAAAAAAAAAAATAATCAAACTTTAGACTCTTACAAAGAAATTTCCACTCCTGACTTTGATGCCCCACTTTAAAGGTGGAGTTTGATAAAACAAAAATTTTCAAATCTGTCAAAAAGAAAAAAAAAAAAAAAGCCTAAATTCAAACTACCTATTTGTTGCATGTGTTACAGTTGTCACTTTGCAGTTACTGATATATATATATATATATATATAATAAAAGAACATGAAAAAATATATTACTAGCAGAGACCCGACGTTGCCCGGGATTGAATGGTCAATGAATGTTTCACACTCCCATATTTTTGTCATTGAAATCGGTGAAATCGTCCGTTTTTACACTCAAATCGATTGATTACCTGATCTAGTTGGGGACCTATCGCACCAAGAGGAAGCTTCACATGCCTCTCTGTAGTGACTTAATCCACAATACATTGTGCAGGGTGGAACGATAAATTTATCGCCCTAAAAAAACACTACTGCTTTATTTTTAAACTTTTATTGAAAAAAAATCAATTCAGGTAACTTGATTATATGGTGGAGCTGACATTTATTCAATGTAGTTACTTTCAGCCTCAATCACCGCCTTGATACGTGTCCGGAACTGGGAGCATGCTTTTTCCACAATTGCCGGTGGGAGCTTGGCAAATACTCGGTGAATGGCAGCAGTTAGTCGGGCTTTGGTGTTGTACGAGGTCATGTTGGTGATGTTCTCAATGTATGCCCAAACGAAGTAGTCCAGCAGGTCGGAGGAGGAAAGGAGGGTTAGTGAGAGAAGGGTATCAAGTCGTAGTACTCTTTCTGAAGCTAAGCCTGGGTCTCTTTGGATTTATGGGCTGGCGCAGAGTCCTGCTGCCACACCCAGAGTTTGACAGTAGCCACCTGATGGCATGCTTCTGCACATCCAAGTACACTTTGGTGTTGATTTTCAAGCTGATTTTGAAGATGTGAGGTGACATGATGTGGCCCCTACTTGAAATCATACCAAAGATAATAACCGTGGCTGGAAACTTTGTTGATGTACTCTCAAGCGTTGAATCATCCGGATTTGCATTTTGAGGTCCTGTTGTCATAACTTGGATCGGTAAAGAGTAGGAGTTGTACAGTGGCGCATCTTCGATCTCGCTCATTGAACATTGTCACTTTCAGACACAATAGAAGGCTCTTATTGCAAAACTGGCAAAGAAGCTTTGTCCATGGAATCTGCGTTTTGATTTAGGTACAGATAGTGGGAGAAATCGTATATAGTGGTTGTAGCTAGTCCAGTGTTTTTGTGAAAGTTTTGTCAGGAGGAACTATAGATTGGAGTTCAGTCGAGCACTTGCCATGAATGGTTAAGAGCAGCAATAATATAAAGCATTTTAACATGTAAATATGAATTCAGAAAGAATAGCATTTTTGGGATGTATCAGATCAAATATTTAACTGAGTTTGATCTGTAGATGACACATATACAAATGATGAAGTCAGTGCATGTGATGTCGCAGCAGAGGAAGAAGAGAAGGAAGATGGAAAAAATGCAGCACATGGTAAGGACTGAAAAAAAAAACAAGTGTGTGCCAATGTGAGGAGGGACCACATGAAGGTTGCCAACATCCTAAGTGTATTTGGGGAACGCTGGAACTCAGATCGTCAGTCCGTATTGTTGACTACCACTTCCCAGTAAATTAAATGAAACTATATGAAATTTCTACAATTGACTTATAACCAGCCAGTGGCCACAATATCTGTAAGCAAGGGATTTTGATAACCATCTTTACAAACTTGTGTAATTTTAGAAACAGCCATTTCTTATTGTCAGCAGAATGAATAAAGTAATCCAAGAATGCTAAGTCCTAAACATAAAACTTGATTAGAAAAAAAAAACAAAACAAATTGGACTTTGTAGCAGACTTATAGTAGGAACGAGGTGGGTGTTTTTAAAGTCAGGTCAAAAGTGAGATGTGCAAGTTAAATAAGTTTTCTCAAATTCAATTCTGATTGGGTTGATATTTGTTATATAATATGTCGGAGAGGAGGCCAGCACCTAGAAGAGTTGTGATGTAAGTGTTACTAGTGTTAGATTTGATAGTTGGAGAAAGGTTTGCTAACGGTTCAACCTCACTCTCTATTTTTCAAGGTATTATAAAATCGCTACATTTTTATGAAAATATTTTGATCCGTTCAATGAGTCCTTACTAGCAGAGTTTACCCACCATCTTGAGCAGATTTTTTTTTTCCTCCGTCCATTTAGGGGTGGGTTGAGAAGGGGCTCAACATTTTGGAGCATTTGTTACACAAGTTCAAATAAGAACAATTTGAAACGGTTTTTTATTGTTTTTTTTTAAATTTTTTTTTTTTTTTTAGAAAAAAGAGTGCAAGAAAAAGCAAGTCATTGTTTTTAATTTTTAATTGTTGAGAAAAATTTTAATTTACTCCATAGTTCAAAACATATCTACACTGGAGAACATGAAATATGCTTGACGGATTTTGTTTTTCACTCTCCCCACCCCGTCTCTCTTTTTGCTGTCTGTCTCTTTTTTTGCTGTCTGTCTCTCTTTGCTCTCTCTCTCTCTCTTTGCTCTCTCTCTCTCTCTTTGCTCTCTCTTTCTCTCTTTGCTCTCTCTTTCTCTCTTTGCTCTCTCTTTCTCTCTTTGCTCTCTCTTTCTCTCTTTGCTCTCTCTCTCTCTTTGCTCTCTCTCTCTCTTTGCTCTCTCTCTCTCTTTGCTCTCTCTCTCTCTTTGCTCTTTCTCTCTCTTTGCTCTCTCTCTCTTTGCTCTCTCTCTCTTTGCTCTCTCTCTCTCTTTGCCCTCTCTCTCTTTGCTCTCTCTCTCTCTTTGCTCTCTCTCTCTCTTTGCTCTCTCTCTTTGCTCTCTCTCTCTCTCTTTGCTCTCTCTCTTTGCTCTCTCCCTTTTTGCTCTCTTTGTTCTCTGTTTCTCTCTGCTCGTCTCTCTTTTTGCTCTCTGTCTGTCTCTTTGTGCTCTCTCTCTCTCTCCCTCTCTCTTTGTGCGAACAAATATTTTCTTTTCTTTCCTTTGTGTTTTGACTTTAATGATTTGAAATTTCTGATCATGTGACATTTCTTTTCTGAATTGCATTTGGATGTCTTGTTGAAATAAACAGCTTGGATTATTTGTGTTTGTCTGACTGCTCTAAAAGCATCTTCTGCTCTTCTATTAGGTTGGCGCAAAAATAATGTCGTTGTATGTAATATATATATAGTTGAACGCCAAAAACATAATTTTTGCACCAACCTAATAATAAAAATAAAATGAATATATCCAAGATTTGAAATGATTGTAAAATTCTTTTCCCACAAAAAGATTCCAGACGGACCTTGTACTAACATATGTTGTATACTTAAAAATGTTTTGGCTACTCTATCGCATCCGGCACTGTGAGAGATTGTTTCTTTGTGGTTTGTTAATCAATGCAATGTAAACAAAACACCTAGCGTTACTTTCTTTATTGTATTTACAGACATTGTTGTCTCGATTGTAATAGTACAAACAAAATAACCTATAATTATTACTTACCTCTGAGTAGAAAGGCGACTTTTTTTGTTGTTGCACCCCCACCCACCAAAATTTGTTTTGGAGGCATATCTCGTTTATGGCATATCAACCTTTTTTTTTTTTTTATCTTTTTTTTATTTTATTTTATTTTTTTATTCATTATTTCATGAAGGAAACAAGGATGCAAGCGTTATCAGCTCAATATCGATGTGCTTTTGTTCAAGTGATGTTCTAATTATTCTATCATTTTCATCAATACCTTTTCTTTCAACTTGAGTTTTGGTCAGCAGTTAAGAATACATCCTCCAAAATCAGTCTGATAGTGATTTCTGTCTGTGCTGTTCAATATTAGCAGATTCACATTCTCGGATTTACCGTATCTCTTAGAAGGGGTTGGTTGTGTGTTTTTTTGCTAATAATCTGAGGTGCCAGAACCGTGCTTTTCGAAATCTCCCCTAACCCTGTATATAACCTTCTGCAGAAAACTTGAATAAAATCCCGTGAGAAAGGTATTAATCCAACTGTTTTCTGTCTATCCGTTAATTTAGCAAACTTAATTCATATGAATTGGCATGTTAGAACTTTTTACATGAATTCTGTTGTTGCCATTGGTTTCCTTGACTTTTTTTAAACAAAAATTTTTACAATCTACTCATATGAGTGACAGATGGGTTAGTTACCTGGTGCAATGCTCATCTTGGACGAGTTGAACCAGCTGCCTTCTATGATATAAATCTCATATGTTTGTTTAAATGTATATATGTTTGTATGTCTGCCCAAAACTTTCGACAGAAGTGATAAATTTTCATGAGCTCGGTATCGTTTTTGAAGCTCGACCCTTCGGACGACAAATATCGAAAAATTGTCTAAAAATATTAATTCCTTCACCCTCAATTGGGCACTTTTCTACAAGGAGGGGTCGCTTTTTTTTTTGCTGATATTTTCGAAAGTCATCCCCCTCTTTTTGATTATTTAGCCTTTAGACATTTGTCACTTTCGGTTTGCCAAAGACGTCATGATTTTCTTTTTCCTCCTTTGCAAGATTCGAGCCTGTTTGCCTACTACCAATTTTCTTGATCAGCACACACCTCCAAACACCTGGGCAACGCCGGGCACGTAGGCTAGTTTAAAATAAGTACTTTCTATAGAATGTTACATTTGCAAGTGATCTGCAGTGTATATCCGGACAGAGGAGATGATGATGATGATAGTTTTTTTTTTTTTTTTTTTTCAAAAAGTTCCATACTCTCACACAGCACTTAGTATTCCCAAATAGTCACCCATCTGATACTGGCCATATTAACTGTTGTTTAACTTCAACATGCTGTAGTACAGGGTCCTTTTGAGATAATGTGGTACTGACCAATCTGAACATTGATCTTATAAGAATCAGTGTGTCAACATGATTATTCTATAGGAAGGACCACATGAAAGTTGGTAACATCTATAGTAAGAGTGGTGCTATTATGGAATGTATTGCACTCTGACGAGTTATGCCAGTAACAACTTTTCGATTACGACCTGCAAATAGTAGGGTAAACCACTTTCAAAGGTAAAGCAACTAGTCTAGGAAGGAAAATACTGAAATAGCACTAGATTTGGGAATTCTAGGAGCATAATACTATACCTATAGAACTCCTAAACAAAACAAAACAAAAAAGTTTTCACAAAAAGCAACCCTAATTGCATAATTGTTGGCAACCTTTAACTGTGATGAAGACTGAAGTAATGTAGGATTCGTGCAAAACAATAGCTGGCCTTCTGACAGGGATCTGTTCTTTTCTCTGTAAAAGAAGAAATCCTCCTGGACTGAGAAAACCTTTTTATCTTGACCAGAATGAGTGCCCCCCCCCCTACCCCGTTGGGGAGTTAGATATTCTTTGCATCAAAAACTGAACATGCGCTTAGTTTTGCTTTTGTGTAAGAGGCAAATAAATAAGGTCTAGCAGAATAATATTCAGTGTTGTCTGAGAGCACTCGAGCTTGAAAGTTTTGGATAATTTTTAACATTTTTTCGTTTTTAGATCCAATTGGGGAGTTATTTAAAAATTGTAGTTTTAAGGGTTTACATACATAAAATGAAACAGAATTTCTTAAATAAAACTTATCCCCCCCCTGCTCCCATTTTCTAGTGTTTATGCATTTTTGCCTTGTTTTTTGTTGAAGTCAAGCATTATAAAACCGAGATAAGATTGTGATAGTCCATTTCACACACACACACACACAAATATATATATATATATATATTGTATATTGTGTACAGAAAGTTGTTAGATAAGTCATTGGTACCGTCGGTTCCAAGCCTGATAACTAGGACCGTTTTAGATATCTATATCAAGTTTCGTTCAGCCAATACTCATCTGTATTGGCTGAAGAAAGCTTGATATGGATCTATAAAACGGTCCTAATTATCAGGCTTGAAACCGATGGTACCAATGACTTATCTAACAACTTTCTGTACACAAAATACAAAATATAAATACGCTCTTTCTTATCTTCCTTTTAATTGAGCACTCTGCTGGATTTCTTTTTCCAAAAAAACTAATCACATATATATATCTATATATCTATTAGCAGGCTGCCCGGCATTGGCCGGTCATAAAATATGCTTAAACATGGTATTTGGATTAATGCGGATTTTGTATTTATTATATTATATTGGACCCAATATAAAGTAATGATTTAAAGTTAAAAAAAGTTACTTGTGCGCCACCACCGAGAATCAAAACCAAAACGTTTAGCTTATGATTTACTTTTTCCTTTTACATTAATGCTTGAGCTATGAAGTCATGTTTGCTGCAAAGCTAAAAATTAAAATATGAACCAGTAGCTATTACGTTAGGCATGCATATTTGTAATACTGTCATTCGATCTTCACCTGGCAAATTCCATTATTTTAATTTTCATACTTTTGCACTGATTTTCCTCGACTAAAACCCAAATATAAAGTTTTGCATGGGTTCGAATAACCTATATATTAAGTTTCATGTCTGTAGATCAAAAACTAACAGTTTGGTAGGCAATATAATATAATATAATATATATATATATATATATATATATATAGGTTTGTGTTTACTATAACCTTTGTAGAGGACTAGGATATATAAATCCCAATCCCGTTACGAAAGAAAAAATAATGAAATGAATGGAATTGAAGGAAACATAAACTCAATTGATGGTCGACATCAGGTTCATGTAATTATACACTTAAACCAATCTATCGTGCTCCTTAGTGTTCAGGACGTTCAAACACGTTATGGATTTGATGTAAGCCAGCCGTGATGCTGAGTATGTAATCTCACCAAATTTCTGATAAAGCCCATTTGATGAGATTTCTTCCAGTTTGCAGTTACACCTCCACTTAACGATGCAACCATTATGCCAAAACGATGCCGATTAGAAATCCAAATTATGTTGGGGAAGGGGAGAGGGGTATGATTAAACTTGCACCTGTTTAAAGATTACATGAGGCATGAAACGCGTATTGCAGGCGAGCAATAACACCGGGGATAATATTTGTTATAATTAGGGCTATGACAAGAGAATATTATTGCTTTGACTCTCTAGTATATATCCGACACAGTTAATCAATCGAGAACCACCTCACTCTACATAAAAACATAAGATATTAACTGATGTATACTCGAGAGTCAAAATAATGAAAAGAATATTCTCTTGTCATAACCTTAGTTATAATTACTGTTCTTTTCGTATTAAGATCTATGTGATCGCTTATTTCATTATTGAATTATGTTTATTTATTTTTTTTTTTTCAGGTTTTAAGAGATGAGCCGAAATCACGGAGAGAAGTGGAGCTTCATTGGCGGGCATGTAATTGTCAACACATTGTACGGATTATAAATGTCTATCACAATAACTTTCAGGGTGTTCCTTCCCTGTTGGTTGTTATGGAATGGTATGTCCACTTTGATTTCACTTTCTTTGTTTCCCTCTTTACATCAGACCGGAATAACAAAAACTAACAGGATTTGTGGAAAGTCCAGTGAATGAGAAATATATTTAAGAAATGTTTTCATAAAGTTGATATTTTTCTGAATAGTGGAAATTTTTTTTTTTTTTTTCTTTTCTGCTGGTGACATTATTTTAAGTCGCAGTAAGGCACTACCAGAAACTCTAATCAGAGAGAACATTGTGACAGATGCAGCTGCTGAGAACACTATTAGCCTACCTGTTAAAGAAGAGCTAGATGCGCCTCTCCCCTCCTATGTAGCAGAACTAAACAAGACCATTGATTCCCGAACCTTTAGCAAAACTCCTGG
>NC_136500.1:116599796-116667296 GCF_053919585.1 Euprymna scolopes
ACACTTTATTTTCCAACTTCGCCTCAAGGCTTCGGGTTTGATCCTACTTACCTACCAAGACTCATTAGCCTACGTTTTGGAGTTCCATCCTACCTCTCTCTCTATTTTTTTAAATTTTGTTTTTTGATATTTTTTATTTTTTATTTATTTATTTATTTTTTTTTTACGTTCTTTTCCTCCTTCGCTGTTCCGGTTCGAGCCTACCTGCCTTACTATCACTTTTTTTTTGCTGCTAGTCTATATATACAAAAGGCAAAAGCGGCTAGCACATTTTTGTATGTTCAGCAAAATCTTTTTTCACCGGGGTTCTCTGGGGGGGGGGTACTATTTCTTAGAACTTTTTATATACCCCCTAGATGATAATATGTACGATTTGCAAAGGGATGTTGTGTCTAGATTTGTTTGGATCGACTTTTATAAAATTTGCACTATTCCGTTTTTGTCCGTGTTTATTTGGCTTTTTAGTACAAATAAAGTGAAACTAATATCGAAGCAAGGGCAGTTCCTTGGCTTTTCTGCCAGGGACGTCCAGAAAGCAATCAGCTTTGATCAATGCAGTGAAAACCCCATCTTATCAGACAATTGCTATTCATTTGGACATTCCCTTTTTTTACGGGGAGCTGGTTTTTCCCCAACATCTTGGGGAAACAAAACCAAAAAACTACCTCATAGCCAAAGTTAAGTGCGGGATTTCATTTCTCTATGGTGTAATGTTTGACCTCATTAAATTTACGCACCTATGTGAACTCATTCACTTAAGTTTGTAATCATTTAATTTTGACCATTCTCACTTCTCTGCCTTCTTAGCATTGTGGGAAGATGTCAGGCTTTTTTTTTCGCCTTCGCCTCAAGGCTTCGGGTTCGAGCCTACTTGCCTACCAAAACATTTTCTTTTTCTTTTACACTTCCAAACACCCGGGCAACGCCCGCTAGTCTTTAATATAAAGGGCAAAAATCTGTTTAAATGTATGTATGTATGTTTGTAAGTCTGCCTAAAACTTTCCACAAAAGTGACGGATTTTCATGAAATTGGTATCGTTTTGAAACTTGACCCTTTGAGCGACAAATATCGAAAAATTGTCCAAAAACATTAATTCCTTCACTGGGCACTTTTTTACAGGGAGGGGTAGCAAAAAATTGTTAATTCATGACAATTTAGCCAAACATGCATGTGCAAAAAAAACGTTCTTTCTTGAATTAGTTTAAATATAAAAAACAACCTAACTTTGCTCACACGATCATAGACCATTCGTTATAGTGGCAGCGTCGTTATCTTCAGATTACACATTCGAGCCTATATATCGGTTCGTTCGTTTTTTTTTTTTATTTTTTACTGTTTTTTTTGTTTTTTTTCCCCAATTTTTTTTTTTTAAAGTTTTCACATTTAAACATTTTTTTTGTTTTTCCAATTTTTAAAAAAGTTTTCACATTTAAACATTATTTTTGTTTTTCCAATTTTTTAAAAAGTTTTCACATTTAAACAGGTTATTTATGCCATTTCTTTCTTGTTCGCTTATTCTTTATTTTGCATCATGTCCACTGTCCCCCCCCCCCCATTTAAAAAAAAAAAATTATAATATTTAAACAGGGTTATTACGTTTGCTTATTCTTTATTTTCCATTTTGTTTTGATCCCCCCTCCCACACATACACACCTCACCATACCCGGGCAACACCGCTAGTATCATATACTAATAATGTTTCAGTTGTCTTTAATTATAACAATCGAGCAGAATTGTTGACCATGGTATGCAATTTGTCATATTCTGAGAGTGTTTCGTCATGTATGGGACAATGTTGGGATGATGATGGAAATTATTTAATAACATCAAGATGGAACTAAAAATATCCATTTTTGAAGACTGTGCGTTACTATCACAAAATGTAATAAAACCAAATCCAACTGCTGTATACAAAAGAAATTGATCTGCAAATGATCTCTATACAAGATAGAATCAGCATTATTATTCATCGGACTACTGTTCTCATCTTGAGTGTTATTTTTCACAACGTTTCGGTCGATATAACCTCCAACTTTCTTCAGGTGTATCTTGTCGAACTCGGGAATGTTTCTGTCGAACTCGGGAATTTGGACAGAATTTAGAGCGGAACCCTTTATTTACTTCACAGGGGTAGCGTGCTCTTGTTCCGTCAGCCATCACTGGATAGAGGTCCTAAGTAATTCGCAAATGTATGACTTCCATCTAGTCATGGCTGATGAAACAAGAGCACGCTACCTCCGTGAAGTAAATAAAGGGTTCCGCTCTAAATTCCGTTCAAATTTCAGAGTTCGACAAGATACACCTGAAGAAGGTCGAAGGTTATATCGACCGAAATGTTGCGAAAATCACACTCAAGATGAGAAAAGTAGTCCGATGAATAATAATATACAAATAACTAATCCTCATCTCAAAAATGTTTCTGTCGAACTCGGGAATTTGGACGGAATTTCGAGTGGAATCCTTTATTTCACGGGGGTAGCGTGCTAGATAGAGGTTCTAAGTAATTTGCGAATGTATATTCCGGACAGTTTCTATCTGGCAGCTTTTTACTTTCTTGTCTTCTTTTACCCAATTATTATTAACAATTAAATCTGATCTCAATAACATGTTAATATTTTACCTCTTGTTCTCCCTTTTTCAATAGAAAAAATGAGCTATGATTAAAACTTTTCATTTTTTTTTTTTTTTTTTTTTTTTTTTTTTAACTATGGAAAAAATGTGAAAAAGGAGGTGAGGATTTAAATAACAAGTCGCGTGCTCTCGTTTAATGAATGAATGCATGAATGTAGGATTGACATGAAATTCTTAAAGATAAACTAAAATGACCGAAAAATGGGCTGAAATGACTTAAATAAATAAGAAGTAAATGACTTAGAATGACTTTAATGAACTTAAGGATGAATTGAATGTCCTTAAGAATGACTTGAATGCTTAAAAAATAACTGGAATCCTTCAAAAACAACTTGAATGATCTGAAGAATGACTTGAATGGCTTTCAGACTGACTGTTTGTAAAGTGGGTGATCATTTTACATTAAATTAATAGAGAAAAGTGATCGCCCACTTTATATCACAGTCGCAAACATAAGTACAGCATTTAGTAAGAAAGATACTACACTTTGATCTTGGCCAAAAGGCCAAGAAAAGCTTAAAAAGCTAAGAACAGCATCTATTAACAACAGACCTTTGATTTTAACCAAAAAGGTCAAGCACAAAAGTGTTAGGGACAGATCGACCGACGGAGTGACTTATAGAGTCGCTTGCACGCAACTAAAAACGAAAATAACTGAGATTAACACAATGTATGCACCTTCAAACACAACACTTTCAACGTTTCCGTCTTGCATTTTTTATTTGAGTAAATATCAAGTTGACAAATTACTTGCGGTTTTTAACTTTTAAATTCAAATAAACATATCTCGGCTCAAACAAAAAATTATTGATCGAAATAAGCACCATCAGAATCAACACACATTTGCCAACGCAAAACAAGTGTATTAATGTCAGTAACGTAAAAATCTTGTGTTCTGGTTGCAATAAAGTCGCTGAAGGCGTTTTTTTTATATCACTTAGGTTTTTGAAGCATTTCTCATGCAGAAAGTTGTCGAGATGCTTGAAAAGGTGTTAGTCGATAGATGAGAAGTCTGGAGAGTATGATGGATGAGTTTTGTAGCCCAATTCGTTCAACTTCTGCAGAGTCAGTTCAGCAACATGCAGGCACTATAATGGAGAATTGGGCCTTTGCTGTTAACTAATGCTGGGTTTTTAAGTTTCTGATGCAGTTTATCCATTTATTGACAGTACATCCTTGGTTTCACCTGCATTTAAAAAAACTAATGGATTAAACCAGTCGCAGACCACCAAACAGTCAGCATGACCTTATGGTGCAACTCTAGCTTCAGAAAATGTTGTGGAGCTTCGTCGGCGTCTAACCACTGAGCTAAGTGTCGCCACTTGTTATAAAAAACCCACTTTTCATCGCAAGTCACAACCCAGTTGAAAAACAGTTGTGCTTATTGCGTAAAAGAAGGGAAGATGACACTTCATAATGGCGTTTCTTTTGGTTGTCTTTCAATGCATAAGACACCCATTTATCAAGCTTTTTTGACTTTCCGATCTCAAGTAGTTGGACATCGTATATATTACATCTAATTCAGAAACAAGTTCTCAAACAGTTGTACATGGAATGGCTATGACTAAGGCTCTTGATTGATTGTCAACATCTGATGGCCGATCACGATGATTATCTTCAAGGCTTTCGTCGCCGCCATAAATTTCTCAAACCACTATTGTGCTGTCTGTTCAGTAGTGATTCCTAGGCCAAACGCTTCGTTGATATCGCAGGCAGTTTCAGCAGCTTTTCAGCCTAACTTGAATTGAAATAAGAAAATTGTATATATTTTTTCATCTTGTATTCAACATTCTGCAAAGAAAACATAATTGCTTTAAGATGATCGTAATTTAAACTATTCGATGGTGCGAAAAATGCTCTTTAAAATGATATATGAATGAAAATATTATAATGAAAACTTATTTGAAAATACATCATTTGAAATCAAAATCGAAAATTCCACAAGAACCTTATCAACCTAATAATAGATTAATATTCAAAGAAAAAAATGTGTAATTCACTGAACTTGGAAGACATTAAAAAAGGACAGTAGAAAATAGATTTAGTTTTGGCAGATTCTTAACCTTTGCTTCCCATATTTTCACATTCATTTCATACACAGGGTGGAGAATTACTGTTTTTTGGGTTGGAATCTATCCATATAACACTTACTGTTGACCGTTTTTTAAAGCTCCATACATCAAGTGGCTTCATGCCTTGTTTGGAGGTGATTTCCATACAAAAGAAAAATAGGAAAAGTCTATTTTAATATTTTGTTTGAATGTCATTTTCATAACATTTCGAGCGATGTAGCTTCAGGTTTTCTTCAGGTGTATTGTGTCAAACTCAGGAATCTGCACAGAATTTAAAACTGAACACTTTATTTAATCCACGAGGGTAACAGGTTCTTGTTCTGACACTGGAATAGAAGTCCTGAGCAATTAGCAATTGTATTTTTGGCCGCCCACACTGAGAATTGAATCTTCAGAAGAATGTCACTTTTACACCTGAACTTTTCCGAGTAGTCTAACCACCATGTTATGGGTCCTTACAGACAATTCTAGTCCAAATGTTTTTTTGGTACTAGTGCAGGGAGTGATCCGGACGTAAATAATGTTATTTAAAAAGCCATTCTTAGCATGGGGAGGGTGTTTTGTACCTATTCTATACTTCAACCTTACAATTGAATAAAAAACATCATAAAACTTTAATTAAACTTGGAAATACGATTTAAAAAAATAGCGCGGATCACTCTCTGCACTAGCATCGTTTTTTTTTTTTATTATAGTCTTTCTGTCAAATTTGGAAATTTATTTCATGGAACAGAACAAGCCACTATATATTCTTAATGGCAACAGCCTGCTTTTGTCTGACAGATGAGTAAGAACAAAAGTGTATTAATCAGCATGGTATAACTTTTTTATTGTTTGAATTCTAACCCTTATCCTTGAATGGCCTCCGGACCTTAATATGTGCTGACCCCTTTTGTAAAAAAAATAAATAAATAAAAAATTCTGTTGTTGCGCTGGTTTTCATGATTCTTACAAGTACAGGAGGAACTGCATGAAATTTGTTGACATCCATATTTGACAATGGTGCTATGGAATATGCTAAAATTGAACTTGTCATGATCATCAGTTTACATTCATTTCACCAAAATTTATCTCCCATGACAAAATATACCAGTTTTACTTGACTAATGGAATGGGTCTTTTGAATATTCAACACTGCTTAATTTATTGTCTTGACAAATATATTTACTGCCAGATGTTCTTAGGTTCATGCACACACTTTTTTTTTTTTTTAGTCCTGACTTATGAAGGGTTAATGAGTGAAATGTGGTCAGTGAGAAAGTAGCATAGTGACTGGTAGTGATGAGAATTGGATAGAATTAGATGATTTGAGGGAATAGTTCAAAGTGGGGGATGCCCTTTTCTCTTCCCTGCAACATCTTTCCCACAGAAGAGACGTTGCGAGCCTGTCTGTTTTATCGTTATTTCCATGGCAGGTGCTCGTCTGAGCTCCAACCCCTCGTCCCCCCTCGCTAATCTTTCACAAGAAACACCCGTTTGGCTAAAACTACTGTCAATAATTTTCCCCACTCTTTATCTGTGCCTAAATCCAAACGTAGATTCCATGAGCAAGGCTTCTTTCTTAGAACTGCACGCCAGTGGAACTCTGTTGCTTGCCTGTTTCCCACCTGACTACAACTTGGGGATCTTCAAGTCCAACATAAACAAACTCCTGACAAACCGCCCCCTTAAGTAAGACACTCTATCAAAACCCCCAATACTAATGATTACTACAATACTATCTCATTGATTACTGTACACTCAATAACCCTTATCCCTGAGTGGCCTTCGGGCCTTGATAAGTGGTGACCCCTATGTAAAAAAAAGAAAAAAAGAACTTGTTTACATTAAATTTGAAGACGACCATGTTGTAGTCAGCGGTTTCACAGGCGGGCACTTGTAGGAAAGTAAATTTTTTTCATGGAATTTGCATTTAGAGTTAGGCACAGAGGTAAAGTATCCTCCCTCCTTGTTTTTCCTAATGAATGACACAAAACACGTTCTTTTCTGGGGCAATTCACGTTCCTGACACTCGCTGACCTGAGCCTGGTTGAAAACCAGGCAAACAATTGACTCTAACTCACTTTTAGACTCTTTCTTTTTCTCTTTATTCACTTTTAATCTGAACACAGAAAGCACTTGTTCTTTCAACTGCTCACCTTGTTAAGAAGTCTTAATTTAGATAAGTAAAGAAAGTTTAGTGTCGAAGGAGTCGCTATTTTACTCGTCTTTATTCTGCCACTACTCCTGGTGATACCTGGCAGCAGCAGGTTGCTAACAGGTGAGTATCTAACAAAGTCAACTCGACAGGAATCCATCTTCTCTTTCTGTACAATCAATGACTATTTACTTAGCTAGGTTAGAAATACAAAGGAGAGAAAGGAAAAAAAAAACAAAAAAACAAAAAAAAACAAACAAAAAAAACTACCAGTTTGAGTGAAAGGAAGAGTAACTGATTTGGTGTTGGTTGCGGGTTGGGTGAGGTTGAGTGAGGTTGAGTGAGACCTGCTGGGTATGTTCTTCGTCTAATGACTGCAACCATTTTACTTGTCTTTTTTTATCCCATCAAATAATATATCACAAGCAATATTATTTGAGTAAACATTTTTAGATTCATTACATTCATTATTATATTCATGCTTTTAAAACAAAACTACTGAAAATATATACATTCTAAATATAAACAGCGTCATTAGACAGACTGAATTTAGTCAAACGTATTGAATGAGCCCATAAATACAAGACTACTATGGTTTCCGGGTAAACTGTGTCCCACAAATCATAAGTTCTGCAGTAATTTCAGAATCGCACGCAATCTACCAAGAATATGCATTTCTTCAAAATCCTTTTCGTTTTTAATTTATTTGAAATTATTAGAAACCAATCTTATAACTTTTCTATCAATTTTTATGTATTTTATGTCAGTTATTTTTCCGTCATTTTCTTTATTATATTCTCTTTATCTGTTTGTCTACCCATTCCATTTTTTTCTCTGGAACTAATAAACCAATCTTGCTGAAATTTTGTATGGGCCTTTGATAGATCCAGCAAACTAATGCACAGTTAAGGATTAATAGGGATTGAGATTTAATTTTAAAAAATAAGCAGAAATTTAACCATATTCAACTATCAAATCAATCCTTATTTCCTGTGAAGTTTTTTTTTGACCATCACCTGCCAACTGACCTTGTTCTCTCAACTGTAATTACATGTAAATTAAATTTACATCTACTAACCAAGCACTCTCATCCGTTCTTTCAATGTGATCAAACCAACAAAGTCTCCTGTTCTGTACATATCTCCTTGCAGTGTTCAGATTTAATCTTCTGAGGTAATCAATTCTAAGCCGGTTTTTAAGATTCACATTACACAGCTATCTTATTGTAATATTATTTCTCTCTATGCAATGCATTTCCTCAACTCTATTGCCCGTAGAACACGCTTTGATAAAAAAAAAAAAAATGTAGGATAACTTTAAAGTGAAAGAAAGCAAAAAAAACTTTCAGACATTTGATATGGAGACTAACCAAACCCTATGGCATGATCTGACATTATGCATCTATTGTATCATTCTTATACCATTTCTCTTCATGTAATATATCTTCAACATTATTTGAACAGGTCTCATTTCCATATATCATAATCAAACTGCATACATATGCCTGCTAGTATCTTCCCTTGGTTAACAGTAACATTGCTAATTAGTAATAGTTGATCCCTGAACTCCATTCACTCCTAACGCTTTCAATCATGCAAGTACAGCTTTTCCCTGTGTTTCAATGCTACTACTAAGCTAACAAAACTCCTGAACTACCTCATTAATCCTCACCATCCAAATATTTCTTCACATATGAGTACTCATCTATCTCCATTATCTTAACTTTTTCTTGAGCACAAATTTATCTCCCAATCAATTCCACCACACTTCTTGTGTACCTAGTGCTTGCAGGTATGACAAAACAGAGTTGTTCTCAACACCATTTCAACAAACTGAGCAGGAAGCTTTTCTACAGGCTTTCCAATGCAACAATCACTGGTCAACTCTTGGTAACATTCACTATCAGACTTTATTTTCCATAGTTTTTTCCCCAAGTCTTTAGCTTAGCAAGTAGACATTTCCGTGCAAAACTTTTTAAGTCTTCTAAGACACAAATGAAAAGCAGTGGATTCGCTACAGCTCCCTGGTGTACTCCCACTTAAATATTAAAGCTGTCACTGAATGTGTGGTTAATTCTAACATGGTTTTGATCATTTCTGTATATTGCTTGAACTACTTTCATAATTCACGCAGAACTCACCAGACAACACTTCTTGGCACTCAGCAAAAATCTGCAAAAGCGAAATACAGGTTATTCTTACCCAAATAGTTTTTGCATTTGTCTTGATAAATATAACTGTAGTGGTTATTCCTGCTCGTCTATTTTATAATCTTCAGCTCCCCCCTTTTAATCTACCCACAAGTCTTGTCTGTTGTTTCCAGAAATTGTTCTAATAATTAGAGAATGAAGTCGCGTGGGTGTCGTCCAAGGGCATGGCCAAACCAATGAATGTGTCGGCAAAGAGATTTTTGGATGGGGTGGATCTTGCGGCGAGCACGAACTGTACTGTGGGAAACTGTTGCTAATGAATATGGGGGATGCAGCATTGGCAATGATGGTTGAGTACATTCAGTTTGCTTTAGTCACGTGCTCACATAGGTGAAGTCTTGAAGCCACAAAGAATGATGTGGATGAAGATTTGGTAGATCCTTACTTATTTCTTTTCAAGACCAGAGCCGCAATCGAAGTTGACAGAAGATGATGCAAGCATTACTGATCTGGTTTTCCTTTCCTTGGCCTGTTACAGTGCTGATAAAGCTAAAATAATTGAACCGATCGACCTCTTTGAGGGTTTTAATGTCAAGGACAACCAGCTGTTTTTCATTTGGAAGGAGACTTGCGGTCAGTAACTTTGTTTTATTGGTGTTTATCTTCATGCTGATTTTTGAAACATAAGATTGCATCTTGTCGAAGACCACGACTTACTGTTACACTAGATAAGTTAGAGCATTCAGTGTGATCCGTTCTATGATATAATTGAAGAGTGTAGGTAAGAGAATGCATCCTTATTGAACAGCAGTGAATGTCAAAGAAGTCTGGCTCATCATACACGCAGACTTTAGTGTGGTTGGAGAAATAGTAGGCTTTGATTGTGTGTGTTTTTGTTCCCTATGGATTTTGAAACAGCTGATTTTTAAATTTCACACAAATGTACTTTGTGTGGGAGTGTTCTTAGATAAGTTTTGTATCCGAATACATCCAATAAATATCAAAAATCGATAATAAAAAAAAATCCGATTAAAGGAACAGTCAGACTTTGGCCGAAATTAACACCCTATACACCTTTGGATCACAAGTGCATTTGATAAGGACCGCCATATAAAATCAACAGTAGGTTCTTTGATAAGACAGGGGTGTGTTTAAAATGAATGTTTCTGTTTAGAGTATAATTGAACCATGATACTTGACTTTTGCATTTTAAACTTTAATTTAAGCCGTTATATAAAACCAACAGTAGGTTCTCTACAGTGCAATGTGGGCTACAATGTATTGTGGACTGCTACTATGGGGAGGCATGTAAAGCTTCCCCCTGGTGCACTGCAGTGGGTCCCCAACTAGAGTAGGCAATCAATTGATTTGATTGAAAAAGGGGTGATATCATAAATTTTGATGACAATAAAAGTATTTGAAGTGTAGAATATTCATTGATCCTTATTCAATCCCAGGCAATGTCGGGTGTCCCTCTTCGTGGTCTCGAAATTAAATTTAATGTTTTTTTTTCCATTAACTATTGCACCTTTCTCCTGGGGATAATTTTTTTCTTTACCTCATGAGTTTTCTTCAATGTTTTTTAAATGTATAATGATAGCAACTTGCATTAAGATATCAATCATAATATTGTACCGAGTCTTAATTTTTTTTTTTTTTTTTTTTTTTTTTTTTTCATAATAATAAAAAAAAAATGTTTTAATCAAAGGAAAAATTAACTTTTCTCTATTTTTGAGGGAAATGTCTTTTTGTCCCCTGACAAAGGAGAGATTTAACCTAGTTATTCACTCCTGTTCATTTGTTCGCACTTTTCTCAATAACCTTTGGATTTTTTGAAATTTTGTCATGGTGAAAGTAAACGTTTCACTTGATGAGGGAGACCCTGCATACTTGGCTTTTTTTTTTTTTTTTTAAAATGAAAATAGTTGTTACTGTTAATGAAAAAGTTACTTGAATTTATTCTTTCTACTCCAGAATGTTTGTTATGGCTTAATTCATTGTGTGGCTCACTTTAAAAAAAAAAAATTATCTCACCTGACCTTCCATCAAATAAAACCCAAACATCTGGACCAGTCTTGTAACTGGGTACAGTCACACAGCATATACAGCCCCCCCTCCTGAAAAATGCGGTTAAGTAATTCCTTAAGTTGCTTTTTCCTTCTAACATTCACACAATTCAACTGGTTTATGGAGTCACCTAAAGTCGAAGTCCAACCCTTTAATGCAATCATGCCTATGCAAATTGCATCACTTTTCTACCATCTTGGCATCTCAAATTCTTGTCTGAAAAAATTGCTTATTCATTCAATTTGCTGCCAGTTGTTAATTTGAGGCTCGGAATCCAATCATGCTGAAGTCATGCATGTCTACGCCCACTCATATTGCATATTTTGACATAAATTTTTTTTAGCTGCTGGCAAGCGAGGTTTTTCTGTCAGTATTTAATTATATCACCATATAAAATTGCAAACATAACTGCACACGTTGATTGTGTTCCCACTCAAAAAACAAAAGATGAATCCAACTTGCAACATAGGTTATAACAAACTATTTAACTACCTGACATTGCTCAGGATGCAGTGAAGTCATTTTGGTTTTTAATTTTCAGTTGTCTTTAATTGTAAGCCATGTTTTAGTTTCAGAAGTTGGGTAATTTTTCTATAAAGTACTGGAGATGAAGAATTCTCAGTGTTTACATGGAAAAAAAAACATATGTAAGGTCGCTAAATAGGTTTAATTTTTATTGAGCAATTCTGGTTTCTGATTGGTTGATAGCAGAACGTGAATTAATTTGATTTGTCAGTTCCTAGCAGCAGAGTTTATAAATAGAATCTCCCAACTGTGAAGGACCATCATCAGTCTGATGGGGAAGGTCTCCTAGCGGCCTCGGCTGCATGGAGACCGGGTAGTACATGTCAAGGATTCGTCACTTGACATTCAGCCCAACAGGCGGCGTACCTCAGTCCAACAGGGGCCGGGAATCGGCCCAGCACCTGTTGGACTGAGGTACGCTGCCTGGATAATACCTAGGAGGTCCACCCTCGCAGGCCTTGCCACCGGGCTTTCCGGTGGGGCAAGTTTATTGCTTGCTGCCTGAGGCGCCCCTACCGGGGAATGCCGACGGGGTTACTCAGGCAATTTTTAAAATTGCAGGAGTGCCCCTTTTTTTAGGGGAGCCTGCGGGGTTCCCACTTTCTGGCCTTGTGCCACATATTGCTGATGTGGGCAGCAATTAAATATATACCTCCATTATGAGTCTAAAATATTCCCCCCCCCCCGCTATTTTTTATATAATGGGGAAGTCCTTTTGGTTCATTTTTAATTCTGTTCAAAAATAAATATATTTTTATATTCAATTATACATAATAAAAACAAAAGTCATTTGGATCATTAAATTTGAGCCATTTTTTAATTTTGTTCAAATGTCAAAAAAAAAAAAAAATGTGTGTAGAAAAGAGAAATAATAAAAATACCTTTTATTTGTACCTTAAAAAAGGAAGCTGTTTCTTAATTTTGATTATGGAGTCTCATTCCAAAAACGCGTATATATATATATATATATATATATATATATATATATATAATATACATGCGATATGTATCCGTTACAAAAGAATTTTTTTTTTTACTTTTGTTTGTGTTAATTAGAACAAAGCAAAAAAGAATAGGAAATTTTCAGTAAATTAGAAAGAAACTATTGTGCATAAAAGAAAGTCAGTTGTAATTTATGCGCACCTTAAAATAAGCATACAAAAAGTATTTGTAAAAAAAAATACAAAGAAAATGTTTTCAAAGTGATTTTTTTTTTAAAATCTTTTTGATTTAAACATTTTTTTTTTATTGCAGTAAAAGTATTAGTTATGCATTAATATGTTAAAGTGTTAATACAAACAAAATGGATGCAATTTAACATCTTGCTCAGAACAATTTTCAATATATATATATATATATATATACATGCCTGTGAAAAGTTATTTAAAGTCAAGTCCCTGAAAAGTTTTAAGGCAAAACGCTTTAACTTTATTTTTGTCATAGGTTTTGTGAATACATCAGTGATATTTTGGTCTGATATGTAATTTACAATAATGGATTCCTTTTTCACTGAAGTGATATTTAATATCTGTATGCTTAGGTCTTTGGTGAATTACTGTGTTCTGTGCTAACACTATACTGGCTTGATTCTGAAACCATCTTTAGGATATTTTTGAGATAAAGTGCTTTGTGCACAGTATGTGTGAGCACAATAAATTCTGCCTCACACATAGATACAATCTGCTGCTTTTTAGATTTCCGTGAAATAGGCCTGTTTTCTGATAGTCTGGAACAATATCTAGATATACTTTTTCAATCTTCATTTCCCCAATCTGAATCTGAAAATCCTTCTAATTTTAGGAGACTTGTTGATTTTCTAAAAACTAAATTCTGTTCCTTGGCTCCTCTTAAATAACGAAGGACTTGTTTAGCTCTGTTTAAATCCTTCATTGTCGGTCTTGATAATTTTTGTAATAGTTTTGTTACTGTGTAGCATATGTCGGGTCTTGTAGCAGTCATTAAATAGATGAGCTCCTATAATTTCATGGTATAATTTATCATTGATTATTTCAGATTCTGTGTCTATATTTTTATCAATATCATTTTTGATCGGTGTAGAGAATTTTTTGCATTCTCCCATTCCAAATATCAATAGGATTCTGTCAATATACCTCGATTGATTCATTTTAATACTTCCTTTTTCATGAGTAAATGCTCTACCCCAAAACCATGATATTTTGCCAAGATCTTAATTTAATGCAATGAAAATGTCATCGACCCATAAAACCAAAATCAGTAGTTTATTGCCTTTGTTTTGGGTATACAAACTGGGCATTGTTTAAATTGTTGTTCAATCATATAATCATGAAATACTGTATTCCAACACTGAGCGCTTTGCTTTAGACCATAAAATGAATTGTTAAGCCTCCACATGCAATTTTTATTTTTCATTATGAATCCCTCTGGAGGAGTAATATAAAATTATGTCTATTGGTAAGCATTTTTTATGTTCATTAGGTGGATGTTAAGGTTATATTGCGATGCAATTTGCAACAAAATTCTAATTGTCATTAAGTTTGTGGTCGGTGGAAACATAGAAAAATATTCTATACCGTAAATCTGAGAGTATCCTTTAGCAACAAATCTAGCTTTGTACTGTTCAACGCCTAATGCTGTAGTCTTTTTTGTAAAAACCCATCTTGTAAAAATGACATGTTTATCTTTTGGGAGAGGTACTACTGAATAGGTATTTTTTGTTAAAGCATCTATTTCTGTGTTATTTTCCATTAGTCACAATGTTCTGAATTAATTGCTTCATTAAAGCTTTTTGGTATATTATCCATGGAATCACAATAGTCGATTTGATGATCTTTAAAATTGTCGCCCACAAAAAAATCTGGCTGCCTTCTACTTCTTTTGGGGTAACGTTTGACTTTAACATCAGCATCATCGCTGTCATCATTATGAATACTCTTGTCCCCATCAGCGACAGCTTCATTGTTTTCATTTGTTTTATTAATTTGAGGAAATATTATTTCATCCTCTTCATATGATAGATTTTCGTCTTTAAAATTAAACATGTCTGTGTATTTTTACACATCAGATTCTTTTTATTTTATTTTTCTCTGGAAAAAATACTAGATAGGCTGGACTGTTTTTATCGTACCCAAGGAATATACTGCTACTGGTTTTAATATTTAATTTGCTCATTTTACCTATAAATGCGAAGCAAGTTAAACCAAATGCATGCACTATGCTTAAATTTGGTTTTCTACTGCAGAAAGCTTCATATGGGGGTTTAGATAGTCTTTTGTTAAAGCACTGGTTGTGTATATATGTAGCAGCCACAAGTGCGTACGTCCAGAGATTTTTGGAGTTTTGATTCAATGATTAGACATCTTGCCATTTCAAAAAGTGTTGGCCATGATCTTTCCAAAGTTCCGTTTCAGTATGGTGAATTAAAGGCCGATTTTTCATGTTTGATGTGACAGTTAATTATTAAAAGTTCAAAGTCTTTATTAGTGAATTCTATACCATACATTTTACTCCATCATAGGGAGCCGTATCAGCTAAATATTTTTTAATTGCTAGCAAGGTATCAGATTTTTTCTTTAAGAAACAAACCATTATTAAACCAGCATAATCATCTAGAAAATTTAATGCATATCTTAAATTTTCTCTGCTCATCAGTTCCAATGTACCAATGATAAGATTTTCGTGGCCTTCTTATCCGGTATCTTTGTCATTTTTCCCTGTGTACAAACGTTGCAGTTTGTCAAGTTTTTTTTTTTTTTAAGTTTTTATTTTCATTCCGTCAACCACATTCGGCGTATATTTGCACCTTGTTTAATGATGGCTTGTGCAGAAAATATTTTGTTTAACTTTCGAGATTAGAAGAGCGTTTTTCAGAATACAGAAATAAAGTTCACCTTTATTGTTCCTTAGTGAGATTTTAGCATCGCCTCTCAAAACACTATCATTTACTCGGCTGCCATCGGCCAGCTCTATAAAGTGACTCTGAGGGTTCTCTCTTAGTTAGGATCCAAATTGATAAAATCAGATTCCTTTGTAATTACGTGCTGTTGCACCTCAATTGATAAAAAAAACTGTTACTGTTTGTTGAAATACCAAACGAACATGAAAATCAAAATATGTTTGCTAACGGAGCTCTCCACATTTTTAATGGAGTCTCTTTTGAAATCTGGTATCTACATTAGAAACTCTTGTAATTAGGTCACCCTCGATTGTAGCAAATAATTCTCGTACTATTTCGTAAATGTACTTAAGAGAAAAATGTTTTTTGGAAAAGTTGCGGTTTTTATTTGAGGTAAAGGTATAATTAAATTTTTGTGTTTTTAAACTTCATGATATTTGTAGATTCGTTTTTTTCTGTGATCATTTTCTCAGTTTCCTTGTAACTTCTAAGTGCCACCTTGAATTGACTAAAAGTCATGGGTTTTTCTTTCTGGGTTATGACGATGGTAAATGGCTTGAAATCACTTGGTAACTCTTTAAGGACCATGGAGATTAACAGACTGTTGCTAATAACTTTGTCAGACATTTTTAAGGAATTTGCTGTTTCGGCCCTTATAAAATAATGTGTAATGGTTTTGGCTTCCATTCGTTTTAGAGATGTCAGTTCAGTATATAAAGAAATAATTTTGGAATTTCCTTTTGATAAATAATTCTCTCTCAATACGTTCAGTGCTTTGCAGCCATCGTCCAGGGCTTCTCATTACCAGTGATAGACTTCGGTCATCTAAGCACTGTATTAATTCTGCAAAGATAGTTGCATTCTTTTCAATCAAGTCAGTCGTTTCTGTTTTCAGGTTGTGCCTGAATTATTTTGTAACTTTTGGATTAGTAAATATTCTAAAAATTTCACTTGCCACGATTTGAATTTTGATTCTGATTCATCGAAATGGACACTTTTGTGCTTATTAAAATAAATTGATGCCTTGGATTTTTATAAAACTTTCTGAAAAGTTGTAACTAACTGATTTCTATATAAGTTTGTTTGTCTATACTTCGCGATAACTCTTGACCGTGCCCCAGGGACTCTCTAAGGGCTAATAAAAATACTCCATTTTTGGGACTATTTTACCATATTTGTCTAAAATTTTCTGTGTAGGTCTATTTAGCAGTTTTATATGATGCTGAACGCAAATTTAAATATGTTAAGGCCTTGAAGACTTTTGTCATGTATTTTTTTTGCATGGTGCAGAACTCAAATTTACATATGTTAATGCCTAAAACTGCATCATTTGTTCATTTTCACCAGGATTTGATGTCCCCTAGGGACTTTTGGGGCAAAATGGGGGTGGGGATACTGAACTTAGTCAATTTTTTTTATGCCTCGTTCACTGTGCACTCACGGGGGACCATGCATGTTTCACTTGTTTTTTTTTTTGTTTTCTAATATGCATAGAAGCAAAAGTATACCAGAAATTGTAAAAGCATTTGTTTCACATAAAAACTAATGCAGTTAAAATTCCACAGCTTATAGTCACTAGAGACAAAATATTTCGGAAATTACCATTTTCCCATGCATGGAGTATTGTTGCCACATCTAGACTGGTGCATATACCATTAGTCTCTTGCTCTTAGACTAACCCCCCCCCCCCCAAAAAAAATGTCTCCATCCAACTTAATAATTCCTGCACTACCAACCAAACTTCAAGTGCTGTCCAATCATCTCGATGTTGCATCCTTGTGCTTGTTTTAAAAATATTTTAAATGAATGACAAATTCCTGCACATGCCCGTTTGATGTACATACCCCAGATTGACCCGACAAGTGGCAATATCTCGTATCTTCACTGATTCCAGAAAGTCTTCTACCCAAATAGTTTCTCCTCACAAACTGTTAGACTTTAGATTTTCATCGTTGTCTCCTTCTTCCCTGACCGTACTAACTTGCAGAAATTTAAATGTGATGTGAACAAACATTCTGCTGCTCAACTCCCTACTGCTTATGTTTAAGTGACAATGTGCCTTATTTGGAGTGAATGAAAAAAAAAAGGTTGTATACTTTATTTTATTTGCTATTTTTTATCGTATTTGCAAAATGCAATTACAAATAAAGATGGAGGATAAATCTTACAAACTCAGATGACAATAATAAAATCATCTATATATATAAAAGCAAAAATGTATGTATGTATGTTTGTGTGTCTGCTAAAAACTTTCAACAGACACGACAAAAATTCACAAACTCAGTATCATATTGAAGCTCCATCCTTCGCTCAAAATATATCGAAAAATTGGCCAAAAACGTTCATTTTTTCATCCCGAAATCGACAATTTTCAACAGGCGGGGGTGTCAATAAAAACGGCCCTCTCGACCAGTTGTACACATGTGTCAGATGACGTCATGACCTGATTTACTTTAAATAGTTGAAAAACTGAACAAATTTTGTGTACGTCGCGTTAGGTCAGTTGATTATCACGTTGGTTCATTATCTAACCGTTTTGGGTTCGAATCGTGGTGTGAGATGTCTTTTTTTTCCCCCGATTTTTTAAATTTAAATATTGAACCAGTGTTAGTTAAGCCATTTTTCACGTAACGTTCGTTTTTTTATTTTTTGCTTTGCGTATCCACCCCCCGACCACACACCCAAAAACACCCAGGTACCCACCGATTTTTTTAAATTTTAATATCGAAACAGGCTTATTTAAGCCATTTTTCACGTGTTCGTTTTTCTGTTTTCATCATTTGTTTGCCTTACGTTAGTTGTTTTTGTGTTTTTTTTCCTGCTTAAGTGTTAACGTTGTTTTCTTTTTTTACTTCGCTTATAACAAACAAACCTACATCGTCGTCGTCACGCTCGACGACTTCCGTCAGTTTGGTTCTTAAACACCACACACACCTACAAACACCCAGGCAACGCCGGGTACCCCCGCTTGTCTATAATATAAATCTCACCTGTCTGTTTTTAAATGTATGTATGTAAGTAGGTATGTATGTCTGCCTAAAAATTTTTGACAGAGGCGATGGATTTTCACAAGATTGGTATCATTTTGAAGTTCGACCCTTCAGACAACAAATATCGAAAAATTGGCTTAAAACATTAATTCCTTCACCCTCAACTGGGCACTTTCCTAGAGGGAGGGGTACCAAAAAATCATTCCATTATGACAATTTAGCCAAACATTCATGCGCCAAATACATTCTTTCTTGAATTAGTTTAAATGTAAAAACAAAATGACCTAATTTTGCTCACGCGGTCATAGACCAATTGTTATAGTTGCAGCGTCGTTATCTTAAGATTGCATGCTCGAGCCGAGATATCAGATATATATTTTGTTGATATTTTTAAAAAAAAAAAAAATAAAAATTTTTTTTTTTTTTTAGTTTTAATATTGAAAAAGGGTTAGTTATGCCATTTTTTGTTCATTTTTTTAAAAAAAATTTTTCCTTCACGTTCACTGTTTTTGTTTTTCCGATCTTTTAAAGAAGTTTTAACATCATTCGCTTATTCTTTATTTTGCAGCGTTGTTTTTTTTGTTCTCCAATTTAAAAAAAAAAAAGTTATAATATTTAAACAGTTATTACGTTCGCTTATTCTTTATTTTTTGTTTTGATTTACACCCCTCCACCACCACCACCACCACCACACTCAGGCAACGCCGGGTACTCCCGCTAGTTCAAAATAAAACATTTTTGGTATCAGTGTAATCTAATATATAAAACTCATTGTCTATCTCCATTTTTTTTTTTTAAACTGCAGCTTCTTTGAGATGCAAGATCGCAGTGTGGTGTGATGCAGGTCAAATGATTGCACTTTTTATGGACCATTCTTTTGAGTCTTTGGCTGGTAAAAATAGCTGCTAAGAGGTCAAAATTGAAAAAAGTCGAAACATAAATCGACTTTAAGTATTCTTGCATACATGTGCAAATGTTTATATGTTACAGTTCTTTTTTAGCTATTTCTTATCCATCTAATGATAGCTCAAATGGTAGGGACTAAAACTGGAGTGCTAAATGTTTTGATTTCAATTCTAATCGAAAGTACCCAAGTCATTTGTCTTTTAGTTTTTAAACCACTGCTATATATTGGGTACAATATAATATTTGACATAGAATTGGTTCTATAATAATAAATACGAAATCTGAATAAATTTATATTTTTTTTACACAGGAATCACCACGTATACAGGCCCGGAGGCGACTCGAGGATAAGGGTTAATGGGCATACATTATTCAATGTGATTATTGCGTTTTTAACATGAGTAGTGGGATTTTTGTGAGTTGGATTACATAAGGGGACGGTTCATCAAGAACTTGTTTGCATTGAACTTCTGGGAAGTAGGCCAATGGAAGAGAGTTCCACATGCGTGCAGTTCTAAGAATCTACATTTAGGTTTAGACACAGATAGTGTGGGAAATTATTGATAGTGGTTTTAGCTAGACGAGTGTTTTTCGTGAAAGTTTGGTGAGGGACCATAGATTGAAGCTCAGACGAGCACTTGCCATGAAAATAACGATAAAGTAGAGAAGGCTTGCAGTGTCTCTTCTGTGGGAAAGAGATTGCAGGGAAGAGAAAAGGGACATCCCCCCACTAAGCTATGAAGTCTGTTTTGAACTCTGTCAAGGCAGGATAAGTTGCTCCTAGCAGTTCCAGCCCAGATGTGGCAACAGTACTCCATCATTGGCTGTATCTGGCTTTTATATAGGTAGAGAATTTCACAGGAGTGAGATATCTTCTGGAGCGGTAAAAGGATCCTACCATTTTCCTGTCGACCTTGGCAACGAATTTGATATGTGTTCCATTTCAGATTGGGGAGTAAAGGTCAAGCCCAGAAGCTTATCAAAACATAAAGACTCCCCAAGACGAGAGCCATTCATTTCAATCGATGGCCATCTGGCATCAGAGCGTTGATGATGTAAAGATAGAAGCTTGGTTTTAGATGCGTTAAAAGTAACCAGCCACCTTTTTCCCCCATTGTACCATGTGCTCAAGATGAGAGGAGAGAGAATCAGGGAACCTGGTTGTTTACAGTCTTTGATATGCTACCATAGATTGTCATGTCATCAGCATAAATGTCTACAAATGATGTAAGGATGTGAGTTGGAAGATCATTGATGTAGATTAGGAAGAGAGTTGGGCCCAGGATGGACCTCTGAGGGACCCCAGTGTTAATACCGAGAGCTGATTTCTGCCCCTCAACCACTACTCTTATGAACCTATCAGAGAGAAATGATTTAATAATTGAGAAGACATTTCCAGCTATATCATAGCTGGAGATCTTGTGAAGTAAACCTTTGTGCCATACCTTATCAAAGGCCTTTGATATGTCAAGAGCAATTTCCCTGGAGAGGAAGCCTCCATCGAGAGATTCAATAATCCTGTGAGATAAAACTGTAAGCACGTCTGCTGTAGATCTAGCAGAACAGAAACCATATTGCATGTCACTAAGAAGGTTATTTTTGCTGACTGGGTAATGCTGGGTGCCCTGCTAGTTATATAAATTTGTACAAGTTTTTTTTTTCCCCCCCCCCATTCAATGTCTCTTTTTACTAAACTCTTGCTCTTCACTTTCTTTTGTCAGCATGAAAGGTGGTGAACTTTTCACAAGAATTCAAGAAAGAGCAAATTCAGCATTTACTGAGAGAGGTAAGATCTTTGGAGAGGAGAAACCCTTTTCTTTGCTCTTTATTTAATAACTTACAGAGTCACATGATATTTCTTTGGCAAAGTTTATGTAGATTTAACCTTGAATTTCTTGAAGTAACTCTTAAATAGACCAACTTGATTAAATTAGCAGATTTACCCATCATTGCTCATATATCACATATATTGATAAATAATAAAAGTTGGGAATAGTATGGGTACCCTTATCTACCCTTTTATGGGTTAAACAGTACAACCACTTTTCTAACAATTGTTTACAAAAAGTAAAATCTTTTAGAAAAATGCTTTCCAGCATTAAATCACTTTAATGGTCGATGTTAAACAAAATAATTTTTATGATCAAAAAAGAAAACGAAACCAAATAAAACCAGGTCAAAACATTCACAGATATTTGCTGATTTCAAATATACCATCGGTTTTACTGAGATTATGGATACATATGCATACAGACATGCACAGATGCCACTGTTTTTTGTGTTGACTATCTGAAGTATGTGTCTATGTCAGGTTTCTGAACTTTTCTTGAATTCTTTTTTTTTTTTTTTTTTTTTTTTTACATGGAGGCCACTCAGGAAGAAGGGTTATTGCGTGTACAGTAATCAAAGTCCAACATAAACAAATTCCTGACAAACCGTCACCTTAAGTAAGACACTCTATCAAATCTCCAATACTAATGATTACTACAATACTTTCTCATTGATTACTGTACACGCAATAACCCTTATCCCTGAATGGCCTCCGGGCCTTGATAAGTGGTGACCTCCATGTAAAAAAAAAAAAAGAAAACATGGTTGAATTAATTTGACCTTGCAAATGAACTATAGGCCCAGGACCATTGGTACTAATAATGCCCCACACCAAAACTGAACCTCCACCATCTTGTAGTGTTGAAACTGAGAACCTTAGATTAAATTCTTCGTCTTTCCTCTGACGGACGTACTGCCTACCATCACTGCCTAGCCTATTGAACTTGCTTTCATCACTAAAAAGCACTCTTGACCAATATGAAGAGTCATGATCTTTATTGCATCTGACGAAGACCAGGCGGCGCTTTCTGTTCTTTACAGAAATCACTGGCTCGCGTCTTGCATATATTACATATCCTCACAAATTAAATTCCTTTAATCTGTTCTTGATAGTAGAAAGAAAGCACTTTTTAACAAGATTGTACTGCTGTTGGATTTGGTGAGCCGTTATAAATCTGTTTCTTAGGCTGCGGATCTTGAAAGCATTGTCTTCCTTGTTAGAAGTAACTCTAGTACGACCAGATTTAGAGGCATCACGAACACTGCTGGTGCTTTGGTGCTTTTGCACAGTCTTTCGTAACATTTTCTCATCACATTTCAATCTGCGGCCGATTTCTCGATTGGATAAACCAGAAAGGTGGAGATTAATGAGCTCCTGATGATCACTAAGAGAAAGTCATGGCATATGGATTAAATACTATGTTGTATGACCTGAAACAGCAACAATTACGATTAGAGATGCTTTGTTGCCTGTTGGTGGATATTTTAAACTGATTTAGGGGCGATAATTTAAGCTGGTTTTATGCGAATTTGTTGCTGCAGACTTTCTTTTTGCCTCCTCAATTTGAAGTTATTTTTTAAATTGACGTGAACACCAGAATATTTCAATTAAAGTCAAGTATTAACAGGTAAAATTATAGAGGAATAAAAGGCTAATCAAATGAGGTATAGGTTGTTTAAACAGTTACATTAAATTTAGCTTAAATTTGCAGTTTTTGAAAAAATTACAAGTGCAGACTTTCTTTTTGCCAGCACTGTATAAGAATACAATGTGCATTGATATGTAATCATCTACACACAGTTTTGTAGTATCAGAGCTCTTCAGTGGGGCTAGACAAATAAGTGTCTCAGACCAGTATTGAAACTCAGTTATCTAGATAAAATTTCTGTTATCCTCTCAGCTATTATTCCGCACCTGCTGAGGGTAAACAAAATCTAAATGTAAAGTCAAATGCCTGAGGGCTCCGTTTTTTTTTTTTTTTTTTTTTTTACACAAAAAGAAAATAGGTAATAGTAATAAAATAAAAAAATAATTGGAAATAATTTGTGAAATAATACCAATATTGATCAGTTGCTTAATTTTAATCTTATTTTAACAATTTTAATCAAGCATAAAGATAGCTAATAAAACCTTAAACCTATAATTCAATGCTTCTGATTGTTTTTGGGATGAGGATTGGTAATTTGTTATTTGAATCCTCCAGACTACTGTCACATTTTGAGTATCGTTTTCACAACATTTTGACTAATGTAACCTTCATGCAGATTCCCAAGTACAACAAGATACACCTGAAGAGGGTCGGAGGTTATAGTGGCTGAAACGTAAAAATAATACTCAAGATGAATCTGAATAATACAAATAATACAAACTCTATTTCAATAAATCCATAGATGTATAAAAAATAAATTAATGGCCTGAATTGATAATAGATACCTACTGACTGACAAGTTTTCAAATTAATGATCAATTAAAATTAATGATTATTACTTCTTAATCACCATCAGTCTCTTATCAAATTTATATATCTATAAAAGTGAAATTGTCTGTGTGTATGTCTGTGTGTACATTTCCCGACCAAACTACTCTGTCAATTTTCAGTCTACAGACTCGAGATTTGACATAAGGGGTATTCAGATTTGGGAAAATCTTTTTAATCGGTTTTCGGCCAAAGTTCAATGATTTGACCATTGAAAACTCTACCAAACTCCTCTGCCAATTTTGGGGTCTAAATACTTGAAATTTTAGATGTGGGTTACTTGGACATGGATCAAACTTTTTAATTTGATTTGAGCCCAAAACAAATGTTAAGGGGTCAAAATTGGGGTCAAAGTTTAAAAAAATTAAACCTCTGTGGTCTCTACCAAATTACTCAACCAATTTCTGGTCTAAACATTTGAAATGTTACATAAACTCAAACATAGAGCAAGCTTTTTAATCAGTTTTTGGCCAAAAATTTGGTTGCTAAGGAGTCAGAGTTCAAAAGATTTTACCTTTGCTGTCTCTAGCAACTATTCAGCCAATTTTGGGTCTAAACATTTGAAATTTTACATAAAGGGTATTCAGACATGCAGCAAGCTTTTTAATCAGTTTTTGGACAAACATTCGTCTGCCAAGAGGTCAAAGTTAAAAGTTGATCTTTATAGACTCTACCAAAATTCCTCTGCCAATTTTGGGTCTAAACACTTGAAATTTTAGATGTAGGTTACCTGGACACGAGTCAAACTTTTTAAAATATATACATATATATATATATATATATATATATATATATATATATATATATATATGAAACACGTTTGCTAATGTGTAGCCAATAGCTCTCCAACAATCAATATATTGCTCTGTTTCATGCATTGAGCACTCTTTGGAATGACATATTGTGGTGTTATGAGTTACTGAAAAATTCTACCAACAGTATAATAATATATATATATATATATATATATATATATATATATATATATATACACACACATAAAGTTATGAACAGTACATAGGGTCCAAGCAAATCCGTACTGAACTGCTAGTATTATTTTTAATAAACAAAGTTGAGTACAATATACAATGCCTATTTTTATTTTTGTATTATATTTGTGGATGCTAATGGAGACTGTTATCCTGGCATAGCCCAAAGAAATTGAGGATTCCAAGAAACTTTGGCTCTCACCCCTGTACCTCAGTTTTATTGAAATTTATCTGGTTCATTTTAAAAAAATATTCAGTGTATAAGTAGAAGGTAATGATGTCTTGTTTTAATTTCGATTTTGGACAAGAATGAAAATTAATAAAAATGAATATGAGCATTGGTTTTACTCTTACAAAACCAAGTTAATGAATTGAAACCGGTTATTTGTGTTATTTTTATTTTGCTAAAACTTCTCAGTGTTTCATTAGAAAGATAATGAAGATGATTGTGTTTAATAATAAATAGAAAAGAAAAACCAGATGACCAAAAGTACAAATTTGCATAAAATGAAAGAGGTTTTATTTTTCTCAGTGTATGCTGGATTTGAATAGTATTTACTTTAAATTTAGTGATTTTGACAATTAAAATGTATATTAGAAACGAATATAATATAATGACCTTGAGGACATTTAAGTCTGGCTTTGTGCCAGACTTAGCTGCAGGCACATGTGCATACTGTGAAATAATGAGAAACCAGTGACCTTTTTTTAAAATGCACCTGTTGACTTGAGATTAACTGGTTGATAAAATGAAATGAGGAAAGCATGTTTTCAAACAGTCAGGATTATGTGCAGTTAAAGAAAATAATGGTTTGAAAATTTTGAAGGTAATGAACTCCTGCTTGCCATGGCTTCCACGATAAAAATAAAATTATCATAGAAATAGTTTTCCTGAGAATTGTTTTAGAAGAGACTCTGATAGTTACTATTAATGACTTGCAAGGTCAAAAGTCACTCGAGGATAAGGGTTAATGAAATTTTCAATTGAATGATGGAACTATGAAAAGATAAAAAATTGATTGATTCACAATTATTTCTTTTGGTGGACTTGAAAACGACTATGTTGTCGTCTGTAAAGAAACATTTCTCCAATGTTCCATTGGTAAGAAGTTCTTGGAAAGACATTTTATTTGTGGGAGTTCTGTTTGATTCTATGCTTGCAAAGAGAGAAAAAGTTCTTTGTAGTTTTGGTAACAGGACAGGTTGTTGCTGAGGCATTTTGGGGACAATGAGGATCTGAGCTAGGAGCTCATTCGAACATACATATATATATATATATATATATATATATATATATATAAAAGCGAAAATGTATGTATGTATGTATGTTTGTATGTGTGTTCGCCTTTTCTGTATGTCTACAAAAGACTTTTTTCAGAGAAGCGGTCGGTCAGTTCACAACTTTTAAAAATTTTTTATATCACATATAAATCGTAATATCTCACAGTTAACAACGAAGCTCGCCTGTCTATTTAATTCGCTCGACTTTGGGAAGATAAATATTCAACATTTGTCGCTCGCTGCATGTGGGTTAGTCTTTTTCCTATAACATCTTGGGAAGCGTTCCTGCAGTAAATGAAATACTATCCTGCAGTCAAATTGACCTCATTAAGTCATTAAAACGGGCACCTGCCAAATCCAAGTAATTAAATAAATTCAAACATGTTTCCGTTAGCATCTCGTGGTGGGGCAATGGTTAACGTCGCACGTTTTCTTTTTCGCACTTTAATTTACAACTTTGTGTCAAGGGTTCGGGTTCGATCCTCATACTTACCTACCAAAACATTTTTTTAACCCCCCTACCCCCCGGAGTTTCCACACACACCTCCAAACACCCGGGCAACGCCAGGTACCCCTCACTAATATATATATAAAAGGCAAAATGGCTGTGCATATTTTTGTATGTCCAAGAAAGACTTATTGAGGGGGGGGGGGTTCCTGACTACATTACATTTATTTAGAACTTTGCTTATGCTTCCTAAATTATAATATCTACGATTCATGAACAGATGTCGTTTCTACATTGATTTTGATTGACTTTTAAAAAAATCTCTGTTTCTCCGTGCTCTTGTTTCTCTTGTTTAAATAGAGCAAAACTAATTGAAGCAAATCGAACTGCCTCGTCCTCCGACTGGGACGTCCAGAAAGGTAATCAGCTTGACCAATGTGGAGAAAATCCTTCACATCAGACAATTGCTATTCATTTGGACACTGCCAGAGCTCCTCCTTTTGTGGGGAACTGGTTTTCCCCATCATCGTTGGGAAACAAATAAAACTGCAGAAAGACAGACGGTCATTTCTGCACCTGCGTGAACTCCTTCACTTCTGCAAGTAAACTTTTTTATTGACATTGCTAAATTTGAATGCTTTTCACTTCCTTTGGCATCATAGCGTAGTGATAAGACGTCAATTTTTCTTTCACTTTCTTTTCTGTCTTTGCGTCAGTCACAGGTTCAAGCCCACCTGCATATTACCACTTTTTTGTGCTTAACACATACCATCAAACACTCCGGCAACACTGGGCACCCCTGCTAGTCTAATATAAGGAGTAAAGAACAAGTAGCAATGTCTCTTCTGTGACAAAGGGGCTGTAGGGAAGAGAAGAAGCCATCTCTCACTAGATTGCAAAGTCGATTTTGTACTTTGTCAGATAACAAATAACGTTTCCATTGCTTAACATATGAAGATGCGATTGTCTGCATTCATTGTACAAGCCATGATCATCGTGCTGTTTCAAAGTCTGTGTTGGATTCTGAAACCAGTCCGTGTTAATTGTGATTTTAATCAGAGCAGCAATGGAAGAATTCTCTTTCCAAATCATAACTGCAGTTTAAAGCAAATAACAAAGTATTTTTTGCCGTTTTTCTTTTATTGATTTGTGAATCTGAATTTGTAGCTTCACCAAACTAAAACAGTCTCTGGAGTGTGTGTTATCTCATTGGGATCACACTTGGATTTTCACTTGAAAAATCCAATCTGCTGGTAATCTATGGGCATGAAAAAAATGGGGTCAAGTATCTGGCTGGCTATTATAATTAAAAAAAAAAAAAATGAAATAAGTCATAATCACAGCAGAAAACCTTGTGTTTGTAGAAACATTACTCTTTCAAAAGCTTCATCTTTCTGCATGCATTCGGACCCTAACTTCTCCGAGAAAAAAGCAATAAATTGTGAGTGGTCAAACCCAAACTAAACATTTCCCATTTCTTTACTCATTTCCCTTAGTTAAATATTTCTCACTCGTAGTTTACATCCATACAAATGGGATCTTTTTCTTTCCACAGTTGTAATAATCTTCTAGAAACTAGCGGACATGATTCTGCAGAGTTTTGTTTTCATAGCTGGAAATCATGACAATATTTGACAGACCCCCCCCCCCCACTCGATACAATAAAAACAAAACACTCTTGACTTTTTTTATCAGTTCTGATAACAAAACCTAGTAAAAGCATGTCATTTCAACATTTTTATTTTTTATCTAAAGATTGTTTGGATTTAAAGAAAAAAAGTTTCTGAGTCATGCAAGATGCAAACATTTTAATGGTATTATGTAATTTTTTTTTTTTTTTTTTTTTTTTTTACAAAGGCATCACCACATTATCAAGGCCCAGAGGCCACTCAAATTTAAATCCATAAGCATTGTTGATTTATCAACAAGATAGGAATTGCCAATGGTCAAGAAATAATTTTTTTGGTATTTATGCAGAACAGCTACTGTGCTAAAGCTGAAGTTTCATTGATGTTTAACGTAAATCGCTGGGATATGCTGAAACGTATAACCAATGAAAGTCAAATAAGCAGACGAAAAAAATTCATATTAATTTATTTTTATTTCGGACTATTATTCTCATCTTTATTAGTTATTGTTTTTCATCTTTTATTGGTTTTGTTTATTCACAACGTTTCGGCCAACTATTCCTCTGGCCAATCATTTTGTTGACAACTTGATGAAACCATCAGACATTGCTGATGAAAATATGGTACCTTCTCTACATAAGCATCTTGTTAGGTGAAAGTACAGAATAGTTACAAAACACCTTCTCTTCGCCATTGGTTTCTAAATAATGTTATTTCAACACAGTACCTTATAAGTACCAGAAAAAAAAAAAAAACTAAAAGAAAATACCAAAAAAGTAAAAATTTTCATCTCCCAAATAATTTTATTGTTTATTTATTTTTTGCCTTATTTTCAATATTCCTACTAAAATTTATTTTAAAAAATCATAAAAATTGGAAATAAAATAAACAAAAAAAACCAAAACGATACCAAATAATTTTTGCTATTGCTGTTATAATTTTTTTCGTATTATCGTAAAAAAAAAAAAAATTAAATATTTATCTTTGAAAATTACCAAAGGTTGAATGTTTTTTTTGTTTTTTGTTACTTTTCTTAATGGATTAGTAACTTCATTCATTAAAAAAATATTGCATTGTATTTTTTTTTTCTTCATTAAAACATCATGGTTTTCTTCCCCCCCCCCCCATTTTTTGTGTGAGTGTTTTCGCTTGGCACCTTTCGACAGTTTACAGGTTCTGCTGGCCGTTACCAAAACAGCACCTTCTCTACACAAGTAACATTTTTCTTTGTGGAACAGTTTAAGAACTTATGAGTTAAAAATGCGGCTACATCATGATATCCTGAAGAAATCTCATAACGAATTCATG
Organism: Euprymna scolopes; assembly: GCF_053919585.1. Classification (NCBI taxonomy): domain Eukaryota; kingdom Metazoa; phylum Mollusca; class Cephalopoda; order Sepiida; family Sepiolidae; genus Euprymna; species Euprymna scolopes. The sequence continues at coordinate 116,629,110 of NC_136500.1, forward strand.
AACTCTGGTTGCCATTCATTCTCTTCCTTGTAACCTCACCTTTTTCAGGGGCCTTCCTCCTCTTGCTTCATTTGCATAATCAAGAGTTTTCTCAAGTGCTATTTCATATAAATAAAAAAATAAAATAAATATCTTGTTTTTCCTTTCCAAAGAAACTCGTATCTGACCTATATTTCAAGTGACACACAAATAAATTCGACAATCCAAGGAATTAGGTTAACTGTTTTTCTTAACAAGGGTGGCATTGAGATGGGATTTGTCAAATTGCCAAAAGGTACCATTTTTGACATTTTTGGAGATATCTTCATAATCCAAGATGTCAACTTTTTCAGCTAGTGTTTTTAATGTTGCTGTCAACCCAATTACCATGGAAGAAAACCGATTTCATCTTTTATCAGTTCATTATATCCACAAATAATTGTGTATTAAATTGATACCATAACAACCTTTCTTAACAATGCTCTTTGTTTCCATCATCATCATCACCACCATCATCAGCATTGTTACATAATACCTATTCATATTATTTGGATTCTTCAGAGAACACTCATCTTGAGTGTCCTTTCACAACGTATCGGTCGATGTAACCTCCAACCTTCAAATGTATCTTATCAAACTCTGGAATTTGGATGGAATTTTGAATGGAACTCTTTATTTACTTCACTGGGGTAGCATATTCTCGTTCTGTCAGCCATAACAGAATAGAGGTCCTAAGTAATTCATAGTTCTCCACACTGAGAATTGAACCTTCAGAAGAATGTCACTTTTTGCAATTGATTTTTCCAAGTACTCTAACCACTGCGCCACAGTACTGTGTGCGTGTGTGCGCATGTGTGTGTTCCACAGGCACTGTTTCACTGTATTACAGCTCTTTAGTCTGGCTAGACTAGCAACTACCTCAAGCCAGGAATAAAACTAGGCCGTTTATGCAGTAGTCAGTTCTTAACCGTTAGATGTGTATGTGAAATTACAATGATTAAACATTGTCCAAATGATCTAAGCTCGATTTATTTACACAAAGAGCATTACTTTATATGCTAGTGGCGAATATTTATATTTTGTTCCCCAATATGCTCAACCCAAGTTAGAGAGCATTTATAGTCATCCACACACTGTTTTGCTGTATCATATATATATATATATATATATATATATATATAATCAACTAGCAGTTCAGCCCGGCTTTGCTCGGGCTCTATGTACTGTTCATAACCTGCCCTACGTGTGAATACACTTTATGTAAGATTTCAAATGTTTAGACCAAAATTTGTCTGAGTAATTTCAAAGAGACTGCAGAGGTCAAGTTTTTTTTTTCAACTTGGGCCCCAATTTTGACCCCTTAACATTTATTATTTTGGTTTCAAATCAAAATACAAAGTTTTATCCATGTCCAAGTTACCTACATTTAAAATTTCAAGTCTTTAGACCCAAAACTGGTGGAGGAATTTGGTAGAATCTGCAAAGGTCAACTCTTTCAACTTTGACCATGTCTGAATACCCGTTATGTATAAATTTCAAATGTTTAGACCCAAAATTGGCTGAATAGTTTGTTAGACACCGCAAAGGTCAAATCTTTTGAACTTTGACCCCTTGGCAGCTCAAATTTTCGACCCAAACTGATTAAAAGCTTGCTCTATCTCTGAATACTCTTTATGTAAAATTTCAAATGTTTAGACCAGAAATTGGCTGAGTAATTTGGTAGAGATCGTAGAGATTATTTTTTTTTTCATTTTGACCCCAATTTTAACCCCTTAACATTTGTTTTGAGCTCAAATCAAATTAAAGTTTGATCCATGTCCTACATTTAAAATTTCAAGTGTTTAAACCCAAAAGACGGAGAAATTTGGGAAAGTTTTCAAAGGTCAAGTTGTTGAACTTTGATCTCTTGACAGGCAAATTTCTGTCCAAAAACCTATTAAAAAGATTTTGCCAAATCTCAATACTCCTTATGTCAAATCTCAAGTCTGTAGACCGAAAATTAAGTTATTTGGTAGGGAAATATATACACACACACACACACATTTTCACTTTTCTAGATATATAGATTATGAAGGGTTCCCATATCGTATTGAATTCTATACTAGGTCTACTTAGTAATTGATTGTCGCACAGCATATGTGCTGCTTCTTTGAGTCGTCTTGCTCTCCACCGTTCTTCTGTCTATAATTTTTACTTGGTAGATGGTTTCCTTTTTCTTCTATATATGGTTAGCCATTCCTGACTTTTCAATCTTTTCACATATTGCAGCTTTTCGATGTTCTTCTAACCATACATTTAGTGGACGACATATCTAATCTTTGTATAGTTTTCCATATTTACATGGGATCTCATATGCAGTTTAGTCATGATTTTTTTCTGTAGGGGACTTGACTTGCACAAGCTGTTTCTGGAAAGTTGACTCGTTTCTGAATACTGTCCTAATGTTATATGGATTACATATTCTTTGAAGGTTTTTCTGACAAGCCCTTCATGTATGGTATACAAACTGTGGTGAGTTTCTGGGTGGTGGTCTTTGGTGTCTGGTCCAAATTTCTTAGAGCGGATGTCATGCTTTCTGGATAGTTGTTTCGGTGAAGGGTTTCTTTTAAACTGTCCATTTCCTCTTGATATGTATTGCTGCTACTAGGTATTGCTTTTGCTCGCTGTTGTAGGCAATGGACGATTCCTTTCTTTATATTATATGGATCTGGGGCTAACACTTGTCAATTTATATAGGTACGTATGTTAGAAAGTTAATATTAGTTTCAGATAAAATGGAAAATTAGTTTATAGAATAGTGAATAAGTTAGGCAACATGTTAGTAGAAATAAGGACAAAAACACATTAAAGTGGAGTCGAGTTGGTTTGGTAGATTCATTTGACCACATTCGTTTGGTGAAAATGAGCTTTATTAAATAGAATTCAACATTTTATACAGTGAAAGAGATGCATGAGAGGAGAAAAGGTGAAAGAGGTAAGCAAAGAAGAGGCAAGTGATTAGAAGTGTAGGAAAAATAAAAATACATGGTAGAATATATATATATATATATATATATATATATATTTTCTTTTTCTTTTTTTTTTTACATGGCCCAGATATATATATATATATATATTTTTTTTTTGCATGGCCCAGATATATATATATATATATTTTTTTTTTTTTACATGGCCCAGATATATATATATATATTTTTTTTTTTTTTACAGAAGCCACTTGATGATTAGGGTTAATGGTTGTGATTTTAGCGTAGTAAACATTAGTGGGAATTTTATAAATTGGATTACTTAGGGGATAGTTCTATAAGAACTTGTTCACGTTTGACTTGAAGACAATCAGATTGTAGTCAGCTGGAAAGCAGGCAAACGGAATAGATCCACAGGCGAGCAGTTCTAAGAAAGAAGCCCTGTTCATGGAATCTACGTTTGGGTGTAGGCACAGATAAAGAGTGTGGGAAGTTGTTGATAGTGGTTCTGGCTAGACGAGTGTTTTTCGTGAAAGTCTGGCGAGGGGGGGGCATAGATTGAAGTTCAGATGAGCACCTGTCTGAAAATAATGATAAAGCAGGGGCAGATTCGCAACATCTCTTCTGTGAGAAAGAGATTGCAGGGAAGGGAAAAGGCATCCCCGACTAAGCTACGAAGTCTATTTTGAACTCTGTCAAGACAGGATAAGCTGCTTCTAGCAGCTCCTGCCCAGATGTGGCAACAGTACTCCATCTTTGGCCGAACCTGGCTTTTATATAGCTAGAGAATGGCATCAGGAGTGAGATATCTACTAGAGCGGTAGAAGGATCCTACCATTTTTCCAGCGACCTTGGTAATTGATTTGATATACATGTTTGCTCAATCTAATGAATATCTGGTGTCAAGTTTGATCATGCCCTAATACTGATGGGATAAGTATGAACGCTAATTTTCTTCACATCCAGGAGTGAAATACTAATTTGTGTTCAAGAAAGAATTGTTTGCAATAAGTATCTTTTCCATTAAATAACCCCCAAAAAGGGTTAGTATGCCATATGGAATAAAAACCAAATTTTTGCTAATTTGCATTTTAAATATTTATTTTCTTCCCTTCACAGAGGCTGCAGCAATTATTCGGGACATTGCAGTGGCTATCAACCATTTACATAACATGGATATTGCACACAGAGATATCAAGGTAAGACTAAAAAAAAAAAAAAAAAAAAAAAAAAAAAGTAGGGATTGAGTGCCATCAACCAGAAGTGAAACTAAAAGGAAACTTTTGTAATAAAAAAAAAAAGAAATGATATGCTAAGTTAGTAAGCGAACACTTTTCTCGATGGACCCACAAGACACATATAGCGTTGCTAATTTAGTTATTTAAAATGAAAGAACATAATGATGATTAGCACAAGCAAGGTTTGTATCTGCCCCCCCCCCCCCCCCGCCCTTTCAAACAAAACGACATTTCTACACAAAATAATTGGATTTTTTTTTTTTTGTGTTTTTTATTTATTTATTTTTTTAACTTTTTATTTTTTCAATATTTTTTGTCTGGGAGATCGCTCTTTCTAACAATGTTGTGTTTGTTCCTGTATGATGCAGATGACAAGTTTTTAGAGGACATGGGAACACACAGAGGTTTGAAATTTATTTAATAGATGAATAAATGTACAAACTACAGCTAGAAATTATAGACCATTTCCCTACTGTATTTGTAAAGCAAGTTTTTCTTCAATATCCTACAACCATTTTAAAACCATTAATTTCAAATATTGTGTTATATATACAAATGCAGCTAGCTGTTTTATCGCTTGTGGAAAAGGCATGCTCCCAGTTCCAGATCTGTATCAAGGCAATAATTAAGGCTTAAGGCGGCTACATTGAATAGATGTCAGCTTTACTACATAATCAAATAACCTGAATTGATTTTTTTCATTAAAAGTTTTTAAAATAAAGCTGTAGTGTTGCTTTCTTCAGAACAACAAATTTATCGTTCCACCCTGTAATTATATTATTAAACCGTCTAGAGACGAAAGTTTTTATTTTCTCTTCCCTTCTTTGATTCTGTCACCTGACAGGATAGACAAAGGCGCCGTCGCTTGTTTAAGTCAGGGTTTTTTCTTACTTTTGCCGCAAGTAAAAATCTGTTTTTTAATTTGTGAACCACTTGTGGTACCAAGCGTATTTGCTGTGTGATATTATAGGGTCGAATCTTGAGTTATAAAGCTCTAAATGTGAGCTGATTGCACCATGGATATATTTCAGTGTCGACTCTTGGATCGTAAGACACCAAATATGAAACTATTGCATAGGAAGATAATTTAACATTACTATCAGAACATTTGGATTTAGTGTCATGATTTTCACAAACTGTGACCAAAAATAGGGAGTATTCACCAAGCCCCTGCTAGCGCTTGTGGAAAAGGCATTCTCCCAGTTCTGAACCTGTATCGAGGCAGTGATTGAGGCTGAAGGTGACTATATATTGAATAGATGTCAGCTCTACTACATCATCAAGTTACTTGAATTAATTTTTTATTCAATAAAAGTTTTAAAATAAAGCTATAGTGTTGTTTTATTTTGGGTGACAATTTTATCGTTCCACCCTGTACAAATGCAGCTGTTTTATTGGCTGATCTAATATCGAAGTAATATGCAATAAAATAGTTTGACATTATCTAAAGCAAGTAACCTCTTTCTCACAGAAGTCCAACATAAACGAATTCCTGATGAACCCCCCCCCTTAAGTAAGGCACTTTATCAAATCTCCAATACTAACGATTACTACGATACTATCCCATTGATTACTGTACATGCAATAACCATTATCCCTGAGTGACTTCCAGGCCTTGATAAGTGGTGACCTCCATGTAAAAAAAAAAAAAAGAAAAAGATGTTGCGAGTTTGTCTCTGCTTTATCGTTACTTTTCATAGCAAGTGCTCGACTGAGTTTCAATGTATGGTCCCCCGCCCTCGTCAAACTTTCACAAGAAACACCCATCTAGCAGAAAACACTATCAGTAATTTCCCCCATCTTTTTTTATCTGTGCCTAAACCTAAACGTAGATTCCATGAACAAAGCTTCTCTCTTAGAACTGCACACCTGTTGAACTGTCTTCCGTTTTCCTGCTTTCCAGCTGACTACAATATGCTTGCCTTCAAGTCCAATGTAAACAAGTTCTTGATAAGCCATTCTGCTTAAGTTAACAAATTTACTGGATTTCCATTACTAACAATTACTATATTGTCCAATTGTCTACTGTACACTATTTAACTATTATCCTCGAGTGGCCTCTTGGCCTTGATAAGGGGTGATGCCTATTTAAACCCCAAAAAGCTAAGTTGTATTAGAAATTAATGTGCTTGGGGTAATAAATATAAGCATTTTATTTGTATGAAAAGATAATTTAAAAAGAAAAAGGAAAATTTAAATATTAGAAACTTCATTTTCCTATTTCTGCTTTTAGGGAATATACAAAAAAGGCCTGGACATTTTGATTGCAGTTAAAACAATTTAAAGAAGATTCTAATGCTATGCAATGCAAACTTATGTTGACGATTATTTCAAGTTTTTATGAGAAACTAACTAAGGAAAAAAAAAAAGTGGTAATAGGCAGGCTCAAATCCGCACCGCGAAAGAGGAAAAGAACGTGAACAAAAAAAAAATGTGACGTCTTTGCTGTTGCATCCATTGCCAAATCAGAAGTGGCGAAGGTTTAAATTAAGGCTAGTCAGTTGAAAAGAGGGGATGGCTTTCGAAAATATCGTTGAAAAAAGCGACCCCCTCCTTGTAGAAAAGTGCCCAGTTGGGGGTGGAGGAATTAATTCTTCGATATTTGTCTAAAGGGTTGAGCTTCAAAATGATACTAATCTCGTGAAAATCCGTTGCCTCTGTCGAAAGTTTTTGCAAGACATATATACATACATTTAAACAGACAGGTGAGATTTATATAATAGACTAGCGGGGGTTACCCGGCGTTGCCCGGGTGTTTAGAGGTGTGTGTGTTGGAAGGGGGGGGGGGTAAATCAAAACAAAACAATAAGCAAAGTAATAATCCTGTTTAAATATTATAAAAATAAACAAACAAACGTGATGCAAATGAGCGATGTTAAAATTTCTTAAAATTGGAAGAACAAAATGCGGACATGATGAAAAAAAAAAAAACAAACAAAAAAAATGTATGTGATGCAAAAAGTTAATGTTAAAACTTAAAAAAAAAAATCTGAAAAATAAAAAGAAAAAAACAGTAAACGCGAAAAATGGCATAAATAACCCTGTTTCAATATTAAAACTGTAGGGGTGTGTGTGTTAGTGTGGGGGGGGTAGATGGAAATTAAAATTAATAACTCTGTTTAAATATAAAAAACCAACAAAAAAAAAAACAGTGAAGAAAATTTTGGAAGGGAGATAGGCTTGAACCTGAAAGCTTGAGGTTAATAGTTTGATGACATACCATAACACCACAAAGCCAGGGACTTTAGAAAGAGTCGAAAATAAGCATTTAAAAACGAAGGTGGTTTTCTAGGTCAAATCTCAAACCATAGCAGCAGCATCAGGAGCATTTTTGCTATAAATTGGAATACTAATTATTAGTGCATATCTGTGTAATGTAAACTTTAGAATCTTATCTTAACTGTTTAAGTTATTGTAATGCCAAAAAATACTTCCATTCCTTTCTAATGTTTTGTGCTTCTGGCAAACACTGAGTGTGAAATTATCACCTGTTGTTTTGAATTGATATCTTTTATTTGGCATTGAAAATTTATGAAAGTAAACATGTTTGGCCTTGGTATTAAAATGAAAAACAAAACCTCACAGTGAGGGACCCCCCCCCCTGCCCAAGGCAACAAAATTTAATTACACAAATAAAATAACAATTTTAAGGATCAACACACGTGTAAAAAGAAAACAAAAAACAGGAAAACTCTCCTCAATCACCCGATGAAATATTAAAATCTGGGAAGTTTTTTGTTTATCTCCATTAGAAACGTTGAGTGAAATTTGAAAATAAAATAAGATGCATATTGAACATGTTCGAAGGCAAATAACTGCAACGCGAAATTTTTTATAAAATAAATGAGTGTTTATTTTTTAAGAAATATATTTCGGAGATATACTCCTTTGTCAATCTATATATTTTTTTTCTTTTTTTTCTCTTTTTTTTCGCCATGATGTAGAGTGGAAGAATGGTCAATGAATTAAGTTCACGTGATGTTAGCTGCAGGGTTTTTATGTAGTTGGATAGAATGCGTGGTCGCACGGTTTGAAAATCTGGGTAGTTTTTTGTTTATATCCATTAGAAGTATTGAGTGAAATTTGAAAATAAAATAAGATGTGCATTGAACATGTTTGAAGCCCGCAGCTAACATCACATGGACTTAATTCATTGACCATTCTTCCACTCAACACCATGGCGAAGAAAAAGAGAAAAGAAAAGAAAAAAATACATAGATTGACAAAGGAGTATATCTCCGAAATATATTTCTTAAAAATAAACACTTGTTTATTTTATAAAAAATTTCGTGTTGCCGTCATTTGGCTCCAAACATGTTCAATACGTATCTTATTTTATTAAAATCTGAGTCAAACTCTGATTCATATGATTTTTATTGGCATTCGTTTCCCCAATATTTTTTTTTTTAGTTAGAATTCGTTCTAGAAAGTATTTATAACAAAAACCGTGTAAAGATTGCCAACATCCTCAAGTAAAAGTATTTCTGTGGAACAAACTGGATTTGAACTTCGCCCATCCAGTTTGTCAGCCCGTGTCATTAAACACTTAGCCACTGTTGTCGTCTGTTGCTGATGTACTTTGGGTAGAATGGGAGCTGTTACTGCTAGCTTTCATTGTCGGATTGGAAGTGATGCTGGGGGATAAAGTTAGATATCCAGTGGTGAGGCCCCAGCTTGCAGGCTTTGGGGAGTGTGGAGCCACCCTTTAATTGCCATTGCTCCCAGGTCCACTCTGACCCAGAGTGGTAGTACCTGTTAGGGTCCCAACTATGGGTTGAATAGAAACCAACTCGAAAACAACAAATATATTCTATAAAAAAATTTTTCTTCAAAATCTTTTGATTCGGCATTAAATAACCCGAAAAGGATTGATATGCCGTAAAACAAAAATAACTAACCATAAAATACGCTTAAATATCTTAAGTATTTATTATTATAGAGCCAATTCTCTATTATTATGGGACCCAATAGTTAAAAAAAAAAAAGAAAAAAAAAAAAAAAAGAAAATTACAGAAACACCGTCAGCTAGAATTGAAACATATAAATGTATAGTTGCGCATGTGTAGAGGATACATCACATTAAAATTTCACCTGCCAAGTTCCAATTTTTCAATTTTTACGCCTTAGTAGCTCTTTTTTTTTTTATCTCCAGCTAAAAACTAAATTGAATTTGTTCCACATGTCCAAATATCCCATATATCAAGTTTTTAAGACAATTTGGTAGAGCCCACTTTACACACACACACACACACACGGTCACTTGTGATTTCTATTCCTCAGAAAATAAGAAAAAGACAATTGGATATTTTTTCCCTTTGGTGGGAAGAAGTAGAAACCCTGAAAAGTCATAAAGATCTTGTTTTCTAATTTGTTAGAACCCTTAAGTAAAAGCACTTTGGAATCCCAGTATACATGAGATGACTTTATTTTTATATAGCCATTTTTGAATTCAATACAATCCAAACCATATTTCTGAGTTTTTGTATTTAGGTTAAAAAAAAAAATATTGAAGGCAGTGAATTATTCGTAGTCTAGATGTTGGTTTATATATATATATATATATATATATATATATATATATATATATATTCAGTATTTACTTTGACAGTGATGGATGCGTAATTAAAGCTAGGTAGTAAGTTTTTTATTTTTTTTTTTATTGGTCCTCTGACAAAAGGAAGGTGGACCTATAAATTCACCCTTGTCCGTTCGTCTGTCTGCACTTTTCTCAATAACTATGCCTTGGAATTTTTTTGAAATTTTGCACAAACATTAAACATGATATGAGTAAAAGTAACAGAACGAATTTTCCAGGAAAACTCCGGCTGCAACCCCCCCCCCAAGGAGTGCCTTTTGGGTTAAAATGGTTAAAATTGACACTTTTGTGCTTATTAAAATAAATTGATGCTTAGATTTTTATAAAACTTTCTGAAAAGTTGTAACTAACTGAGTTCTATATAATTTTGTTTGTCTATACTTCGCGATAACTCTTGGGTGTGCTCCAGGGGTTCCTTTAGGGCTGATAAAAACACTCCATTTTTGGGACTATTTTACCATATTTGTTCAGAATTTTCTGTGTATGTCTATTTAGCAGTTTTGCATGGTGCTGAACTCAAAATTAAATATGTTAAGGCCTTCGGAACTTTTGGGGCTAAATGGTGGTGAGGGGGGAAATGATGGACTTATTTATTTTTATTTTTTATTTTTTTGCAGGTGCAGAACTCAAATTTACATATTTTAAGGCCTAAGACTGCATCGTTTGTTAATTTTTACCATGGTTTGACATCCTCTGAGACTAAATAGAGGGGGGAAAATGCTGAACTTAGTCATTTTTTTTGTTTTGTTCACTGTGCATTCTTTTTAGTTTTGCTTTTTTTAGTTTTGTTTGTTTTTTGGGGTTTTTTTTTTTTAAATTTTGCATTGTTTTTGTTTTGATTTTTTTTGTATTTGTTTTTCAGCCAGAAAATTTATTATATACAGAAGGGAATAAAAACGGTATTCTAAAATTAACTGATTTTGGTTTTGCTAAAGAAACAAATACTTCCAAATCCTTGAAGACTCCTTGTTTCACACCTTATTATGCAGGTAAGTAAAATGAAGATTCTTAATCTCTCCAGTACAAATATCTGCCTTATCAGGTACACTGAATAGTTATCCCCCCCCTTAAAACAAAACAGAAAGAAAAGAAAGTTCAAAAACCACTGTTTCACTTCTATGAGTAAGTAGAGACTTTCATAATGAGTAATTGCAAAGGAGGTGATTTTCAAAAGTTAACTCCATTTCTTGGTTCTGAAAATGCATTTTTTTTTTTTTACTTAAAGATGTCACTCAACTGTCTCCATAGAGCAGCAGAAGTAAAGAAAAAAAAGTCTCTTTATGGAAGAATATACTTGCCATTGTTACTATTACACAAGCTATATATTCTATTTTCACAGTTTTCCTTCTACAAAGTTTGGCTTCCAATGTAAAGGGATAAATATTTATGCATATTAGTAGCAGCAACTATAAACTACAACGACAGCTTGTGGTTAACAATTTTGAATGCATGCTTAATTTTTAAGCTCAGTACTGATTGGTGCAAGCATTTACCTTCCTTTCTGGCTTGCCAAATCATAGACCATCTCTCATGAGAGCTCAACACGTGATGGGATATTATAAAAGCGCTAAGACACCATTACCGACAACTTGCGATATGCTAACCAACTCCCAAACTTCTCTCTTGAGACACGACCAAAATCCATCAGGCTGTTTGAGCTCTGGGTTTGATTTTGACTAGAAGACGTAAGAATCCAACATGGTAACTGAGAGAGAGAGAGAGACACACACACACACACACACACACACACACACACACACACTGCTTGACATTGACATCTGTGTATGCACATTCTATCATGCATATATATATATATATATATATATATATATATATATATATATATATATATATATATATATATACTCTTTCTTCCCTATTGATGGGACATCTATTTGATGTATACTTTCTAACCTTTTGTTTTCGTCCATTCCCGTGGACGTATTGATTTGCTAACATTGTTTTAGGTTTACATGTTGAAGATGACTCCATTAAATAGTTTTTAATTGTTAGAATGAAACTACATATACACTGATATTTATTATGTTTTGTTTTTTGATTTGGCAAATCTGGATTTTAACAGAAAATTTTATCCCAACCCCTAAAAATTCTATTCAACATACACCCTGTGCTCATTATATATATATATATATATATATATATATATATTTTAAGAAAATATTGCAATGTATTTCATTAATCCTTAAATTGTTACAAAGAAAATAGTGGGTTGATTGTGTTAACTGTCTTTATAGTTAGCTTGAAATGGGAGGTGAGAATGAAAAAAAAAAAAAAACCAAGAGTAAATTCTCTTGTAGAAATTTCTTATTAAAAAAACAAACCCAAAATTAAAGATTTTTTCATAGAAAACCTTTTAATGGATTTGCTCTTTGTATTTCAATGTATTTTTTTTATTTTTATTTTTTTTTTTTAATGAAAAAAAAAAAAAATGAATGCGTGGATAAGATTTGACCACATCTTTTTAGATTTTTATCTACCCCTGATGCAGGATGCATAGCTATTGGTGACTTTGTCTACCTGTGGTTAATAAGCGCTAATATATTTTGGTCTGAGAATGTTCTTCAGACTTGGTGAAATAATGACAAAAACAAAATTGGACCTCGCGTCTAAAAAAAATTAAAAAAAAATCTCATATATATATATATATTCTAAGCCATAAATCAAGGATATTTCTCCTTTGGCATGAAAAACAACAGTCTAGGCTATTGTTGAGATGACTTGACTGAGGAATCTGGTCCTGTGCAGTTATAGGAGGTTACACTTTACTTTCTTTAAGAACAGGCTAGTTTATTGATAATTGCCGGATCAGATGTCACAGCATTTTTTTTTTTTTTTTTTTTTGCAGGCCAGACCCTCTTTCTCTAGGGTGCTTGCTTTTCAAATTTCACTTTCTGGACCTTGTCACATCATCCCACCATGAGATGGAGATAAATAACTTTAAGAATGTATTCTTTGTTAAAGTTGCTTTTTAATCTGTAGTACTTTTGAACTTTATTCATCATCACATAAATGTTGAGAATTGTATGACAATGCTCCAGTTTAATTTTACTGTATGATATAAAGAGTTTAATTTTACTGTATGATATAAAGAGTTTAATTTTACTGTATGATATAAAGAGTTTAATTTTACTGTATGACATAAAGAGTTTAATTTTACTGTATGACATAAAGAGTTTAATTTTACTGTATGATATAAAGAGTTTAATTTTACTGTATGATATAAAGAGTTTAATTTTACTGTATGATATAAAGAGTTTAATTTTACTGTATGACATAAAGAGTTTAATTTTACTGTATGATATAAAGAGTTTAATTTTACTGTATGATATAAAGAGTTTAATTTTACTGTATGACATAAAGAGTTTAATTTTACTGTATGACATAAAGAGTTTAATTTTACTGTATGACATAAAGAGTTTAATTTTACTGTATGACATAAAGAGTTTAATTTTACTGTATGACATAAAGAGTTTAATTTTACTGTATGACATAAAGAGTTTAATTTTACTGTATGATATAAAGAGTTTAATTTTACTGTATGATATAAAGATTTTAATTTTACTGTATGACATAAAGAGTTTAATTTTACTGTATGACATAGAGTTTAATTTTACTGTATGACATAAAGAGTTTAATTTTACTGTATGACATAAAGAGTTTAATTTTACTGTATGACATAAAGAGTTTAATTTTACTGTATGATATAAAGAGTTTAATTTTACTGTATGATATAAAGAGTTTAATTTTACTGTATGACATAAAGAGTTTAATTTTACTGTATGACATAAAGAGTTTAATTTTACTGTATGACATAAAGAGTTTAATTTTACTGTATGATATAAAGAGTTTAATTTTACTGTATGATATAAAGAGTTTAATTTTACTGTATGATATAAAGAGTTTAATTTTACTGTATGATATAAAGAGTTTAATTTTACTGTATGATATAAAGAGTTGTCTGTGTATGGTTCAGCTAAAAGTCATAAACTATAAAACAAAGATCAACAAAATTGTATTCTCGATCAGTGTTTTGGATAAGTATCTAAAATTTAGAAAAAAATTATTCATTCTGACGGTCAACTGGGCTGAATTTCATTGGTGGGGACGGAGGGTAGTGGGGTCAGTACTAATTTTGAAAGAAAATGTTGACTAATTCTATAATGAATCTAATACATAAAGGAGTTGTTGGTGTCCAGTTAGAAGGAATAGATTGAGTGAAACAGTTTTGGTGAAAATGGGAGAGGGGGGGGGGAGAGTTAGAGCTAAAAGTTTTGATAGAAATGTTATATTTTTTTGCCCTGGGCAATAATGGGTAGCCTTGTTAGTTTATAATACATATTTATTTTGTAATTTCAGCTCCAGAAGTTCTTGGCCCAGAGAAATATGATACTTCTTGTGATTTGTGGTCTTTAGGAGTTATCATGTACATATTGTGAGTTAATTTTTTTGTATCTTTTTTATTAAATGTCTCGCTTTTCCTCTCTATCTCCATTCCGTTTGTATTTTCTTCATCACGACAGCATGTGTAGAACAAGCACATAAATTAGTTGAGGTTGCGTACTTCCGCCTGACAACATAAGGATTGCCTAAAGCCCTGTCTAAGTTTTACTTCATATTGTATGAAATACTAGCAGGCCACCGGGCATTGCCCGGTCGAAAAATGCGCTTAAATATTTTGATTAATCCAGATTACATATTATATTATAGAAATGATTTTAAAAAGTTAAAACAAAAAAGAAAATCAAAAAAACTTGTGCGCCACCACAGAGAATTGAAACCAAAATGTTTACCTAACGATTTACTTTTGACATTAATGCCTGAACTATGAAGACATGTTTGCTGCAAGGCTAAAAATAAAAACATGAAGCAGTGGTTGTTACGTTACGCATGCATATTCGTAATGGCATTGTTTGACCATCACCTGGAAAATTCCATTTTTTAAAATTTTCACACTTTTTCACCGATTTTCCTGGCTAAAACCCAAATATAAAGTTTTACATGGTTTGGAATAACCTATATATTAACTTTCATGTCTGTAGACCAAAGCTGACAGAAGTTTGGGAAGTAAGTTTTTATATATATATATATATATATATATATATATATAAAAAGAGAGAGAGTTTACTATGATCTTTTTACGCAAATATAAATCATGTAGAATATCTGCATGAATATAGTTACACATAAGTTAACTAAAGATGATCATCGTATAAGAAAACTGAAAAAAAAAAAAACTTAATTAAAATGAATGTTTAAAACAATATGCAAATTAGCTAGATCTTTTGCAGATGAATGCAATTCCACGAGTCATATATAATAAAGTTGTATTTTCTTTTTAAATAAATAAAAGGGGTTTTAATATGAATATCAAACAAAACCCCCAAATTTATTGGAATATAGATTCCTGAACATGTTAACAAAAAAAATTAATCATCTGATAAGGCTGAACATTTTCATGAAGGCTTTTATTTTGAACATTAAATTTCACCTTTTGATCAAACCTCATTGGCTACAATATAGACCAAGTAATGAGACTACAATAAACAGAACCAAAGTTATTGCCAGACGTGTGCCTTTTACTGTGATCTAGATATTCCAAAATTAATTTGTTTGTACCTTATGGATTGTCATCATTTCTGTTGACATCTGTTCATCATTTTTGACACAAGTCGGTGGATAGCAGCATCTCTATATAGTTGTAGCAATAGCCATCATCGCAATGGTGTTTTTAAAAACAGGTATAGATCCGTTTGCTATCCTCTATACTTATGTTAACAGCTGTTTTCCTCTCTTTCCCAATCTATGTAATAATGGATCAACATAAAAAGCCAACAATATTGTTGCTCAACAATTTATGTTGCGAGTTGATTTATTCTTTACAGCATTACATTAAATTTGTGCGAACCTTTTGTTTGTGGTTTTCTTGAAGGAGGAACCATGTACTGGTTGCCAACATTGCTAAGTGAAAGTTGTATTATGGAGCTTCTCTCTGATAGATTCATGTGTAGCAGTTGATGGGCAAAAATCAGAAACTCACAGTATTAATGCTGGAGTCCCTCAGTGGTCCATCCTGGGCCCAACTCTCTTCCTGATCTACATTAATGATCTTCCAAATCACATCCTTACATCATTCGTAGACATTTATGCTGATCACACTACCATCTATGGTAGCACATCTAAGACCGTAAACGACAAAGTTCTCTCCGATTCTCTCTCCTCTGATCTTGAGCAAGTGGTACAATGGGGAGAGAGGTGGCTGGTTACTTTTAATGCATCTAAAACCAAGCTTTTATCTTTACATCATCAACACTCTGATCCCCATCGTGCATCAATTGAAATAAATGGCTCTCGTCTTGGGGCTACTTCATGTTTTGACAAGCTTCTATGCTTGACCTTTACTCCTGATCTGAAATGGAACACGTACATCAAATCTGTTGCCAAGACCGCTGGAAAAATGGTGGGATCCTTCTATCGATCCAGAAGATATTTCATTGCTGATGCAATTCTCTATCTATATAAGAGCCAAGTATGTCCAAGGATGGAGTACTGTTGCCACATCTGGGCAGGAGCTGCTAGAAAGGACTTGTCCTGCCTTGATAGAGTTCAAAATAGACTTCGTAGCCTCGTAGGAGATGTCCTTTTCTCTTCCCTGCAACCTCTATCTCACAGAAGAGATATTGAGAGTTTGTCTCTGCTTTATCGTTATTTTCATGGCAAGCGCTCGACTGAGCTTCAATCTATGCCCCCCCCCCCTCGCCAAACTTTCACAAGAAACACTCGTCTAGCTGAAAACACTATCAATGATTCCCCCCACTCTTTATCTGTGCTTAAACCTTAACATAGATTCCATGAGTAAAGCTTTTTCTTAGAAGTGCATGCCTGTGGAATTGTCTTCCATTTTCCTGCTTTCCAGCTGACTACAATCTGATTGTCTTCAAGTCCAACGTAAACAAGTTCTTGATGAGCCGTTCCATATAAGTTAACAAATTTACCGAATTTCCATTATTAATTGTCCAATTGACTACTGTACACCTTTAACCCTTATCCTCGAGTGGTCTCCAGGCCTTGATAAGTAGTGATGTTAAAAAAAAATAAAAAGAACTGACTGGATTTGATTTTGTCACATCGAGGTCATCAGATCATACCATTAACCATTTGATCACCATTAGCTTCTTTATGTCAACCTTTCCTCACCCACTCCTCAGATTGGTGAACAAACAAATACTTTGAATCCAGTCAGCTCATAGGCCAGATGCGACAGCGTGTGGCCTTCCTTTCGACAAACTGCCGACTCCATAGTTTACTACCTCCATCTCTTCATTCTCGTTGGCCGTGTCATCATTTTTCGTTCACACTGGTCGCTGCCAACGGAATGCATGCAAGTCACAAAGGGGAAGTAAAATAAGTCGTGGAACAAGAAAGGAAAAACAATGCCAATGTTTCACTTATATGTGTCTTCTCCCCGTTCTATCAATGTTACGTTCGTCTGTTAGTCGCAATTTGTCTCTCTCTGTTTTGCAGTCAGCTCTAAAAACTGTCCATATGTGTCGCTATCAGCTCCCATCCGTCGCAACCGGTAGCTCGATGTCAACTGTCTTCTCTGCATCGGTATCTGAAGTCGCCCACCCTCAGCCACCTGGAAGCTACCTTTCCCTTGTAGTTTGTAGGCTTGTATTGTCAAATCTAAAATGTATTGTCAAATCTAAAAGGCTAAAAATACCTGCAGATTCATTGTTTGTTACTTCCTATTTCATTGTACATTTGTATGACGTTTCCTTATCTATTGTTTCTCCCTTAGCACTTAGTGATTCATGGGTCACCTTCATAGTATCACACATATAAGCAGATCTTTCTCTCTTCTTTTTTTTAAATTCCTATCTGTGATATCCTATCCTGACACCTAACATCTAACTTTGAATGAAATTTTCCATTTTCTGCTAACCCTTTCCACATCAAGGCATAACTATACATCATTGAACTTATTGCCAAAAGATATTTTTTATGGCAATCGCAATGGCATGAAGCCATTTGATGTAAAAAGATAACAAGAATGAAAATTATACTTACAAAGACAGGAGATGCCTATTAGACTTTTTCCTGAAAAGACCAACGCTGTAAGTAGGAGGAAAACAGTCAGCAAGAAGAGTTACACAAAGTTGCAGTTTTTAGAAAAATCTACTGGAATAGGAAACCATATCAAAATGGATTGATGGAGATTACTAGATTAGCAAACTGGAACGAATTAATAAGAGAATGGATCAAACTATTCTGAAGAACACGTGCCATAATAGTATTTATAGAAAAGACCAACAACTTCACAGCTGTGAAGGAGTTAAGAGAAGAAAGGTCTAAAGTGTGGCCAGAACAGAATACCCCGTGAGCATTACTTTCTATAATTTTTCTAGGATCTCTATCAACATACTTGATGATGCCTCGTATGACAATGAATGTGCCCTCCCCTCTTTATTGCAATTTTCTGTTTCATAATTTTACTAGTCTGGGTGCCCGGCATTGCCTGGGTGTTTGTAGGTGTGTGTTGAGCATAAAAAAAAATATAGTTGTAGTAGCCAGGCAGGCAGGCTTGGACCCATGACACGAAGGCAGAAAAGAAAGTAGAGGTGTGTTTAAGGGTGTTGGTTGAGCAAAAAAATAAATCAAAAATTGTCGATTTCGGGGTGAAAAAATGAACGTTTTTGGCCAATTTTTCAATGGAGCTTCACAATATGATACCGAGTTTGTGAATTTTCGTCGTGTCTGTCGAAAGTTTTTAGCGGACACACAAACACACATACATACATACAAACATACATACACACATTTTCGCTTTTATATATATATAGATTATCTTTGACTGTTCATAAATAGAAAAAAGCAGATGGTAGATACTGTATAAAATCAGTGGTAATATTGTTCATCGTCATGGGTTAAACAAGACACAGTGAGATGAGAGTAATACAGAATCTTAGTGACTTGGTGAGTAAACTGCAAATTATGGCTAATTAGAACGGACATTAAACATTTTTTTATTTTTTTCAAACATAACTCAATCTTCAAAGTGAGGAATGTTTTATGTGATTAAGATATTTAGGAAAGAAACCCTACGGAAACAAATTCTGTTTTAGTATAAAAATAGATAAAGATAAGCCACATTTATTGTTATACTTTACTGAAACTTCATGGGTTTATACAGTTATCATTCGATTTGAATCTGTATTGAAAAATGTTGAGAACATCATCTCTTCAATTTAAATGTTTTTCCAGTCAGAAATGAATTTATGAAAAAACTTGATTGTCTTGGTATGTTTTAGATAGATCTTTAGAACAAGCTCAGAATATTTGGGCCCCAAAATTACTGTCCATTCTACAACACCCATCAAAATTAAATGGGAAGCCAATTGTATTAACTTTGGAATTTCTCTTGATCAGCACTGTCTTCACAACTAACAGTGCACACCTCATCTGTCAGTCCACTCTTAAACTCTCGATGAAAAATGTGTAAATCTTTTTCTTTGCCTATAACTACAATCATGTAAATTATTTTTCACCCAATTTTAACCATTTGAAGCCAATGTTTTTAATGGTTCATTGAAATATTTTGACAATAGTTTTAGTTAAAGAAACTCAATTATTATGAACCCAACATGGGTCGGGTATTCTAACTAGTCTTTATATCTGCCAATTTTTCTCATTGACTGCATTAACTTTGTTCAATTAATAAAATCCAATTTTTTTTTTTTTTGTCAGATTGTGTGGGTACCCACCATTTTACAGTAACCATGGCTTTGCGATATCTCCAGGAATGAAGAGGAGAATCCGAAAGGGTGAATATGAATTTCCAAGTCCGGAGTGGAATCAAATTTCCAAAGAAGGTAACGATTATTTGCTAGTTTCCTAATATTTTAATTAGGAAATCAGGGAATGAATGCAGTTTAAAGCTGAATGTTAATGGATTCCTACATTTTATGCAAATGTAATATTTGAACATTTCCTCGATTTCTGAAAAGGAACATTCTGGATTAGGAAAAAATAAACATTACCTCAGTCGAGAAGGATTTTTCCTTTATTGATAGAGGACAAAAAAGATAAAGTACAGCGTTAGAATAGACGCTACACCATTTTTTCAGCCAAAAGATCTAACGTTATTAAGAAGCACCAAATATTGTAACAATTATTTTCTATAGTTAGACTAATCAATTGTCACTTTTTGGGCATCCTGCTTTCCACTGAAAGTTAGTTTATGGGGAATACAAATTCACATACAGTCAACAATAGCATGTGTATCCTTGCTAGGAGTTAACATACAGCGCATAGTATTTTCAAATGGTCACCCGTTTTGTATATGTTAGACTCGATATTGTTTAGAGCATATTTTCTAGTTATCTCCCTTTAATCAATTGATAATTATCTCCCTTGAGCTTATGGCTTGTTAGTGATTGCCTCCCTTAGATGTTTTAATCTCATTTGGGAGCGATGGATTATATAATTTCTAGTCCTTGCATTTTGTGCATATGAAAACTATCAGGTGGAAAAATATAGACTTTATGGATATAACCCAAAGTGATTTTCCAAATTCTCTTTATATCATCTGTTTTGTCGCTTTTAATTTTCGTGTACATTAAAATGCTCAACCACCCACCTTCTCTACCATCTTACGTTTTTTACCTTAATTTTTTTTTCTGCCTTCTCTACATTCCAACCTTACCCGTTAGTCAAACTCTATCCAAACATGATCTTTCGTTTGACCTTAAACTATTTTCAGTTATCAGTTTTGGAGCTGAACACATTAAGTTTTAAAATTTTTATTACATTTTCACCCCAAACAAGGCACGTTGCCACTTTGATGTAGGGGGCTACTATCAGGGACATAAGCTACAGGGTTACTATGTAGGGAGTTTGGCAGCAAGGTGTCGGTTCACATTACACTTGAACTTCTGCATGTCAGTACAGTTGGGGAAGTAGGGACCAGAAGGGAATTCCAAAGTCTAGCGGTTTTGGGGAAGAAACTACTAGAAGGCTCTCTTACATCTAGGGATCTCTACTGTGAAGAGGTGGGATTTAGCTGTTTGTTGGGTTTGTCGGGGGTATTTACGTCGAGGGCGTACAAGTGCTTGTAGTTCGTCAGAGCATTCAATGTTAAAGTACTTGTAGAAAAGGCAGAGGGATGCTACATTTCGTCGATGGGACAGAGGCTGAAGCTTAGATGACAGTTCAGGACCTATCAGGTTGGCGACTCTCTTTTGAACCTTGTCTAGGAGCGAGAGACTAGTAGCAGATGCACCAGCCCAAATATGACAACAATACTCCATACATGGGCGAATGGTGGCCTTATAGAGGTACAGGATACTTTTGAGCATTAGTAGCTTTCTAGCATGGTAGAGAGAACCTACCTACTTTGCAGCGGGCCTGGCAATACTCTCAATGTAGTTGTTCCAACTCATGTTTCCTGTGAATGTTAGGCCAAGGAGTTTAAAAGATGTACTTTCAGATAAAGAGTCTTTGGCCATTGGTGGTAGCGAAGGTTTCTTGTAATTATTGAAGGACACAAGTTTAGTCTTGGCAACATTGAATGTGACCATCCATTTTTGTCTCCATTCCACTACAGATCGGAGGTCATCCTCTAGTGTTTCTGCCATTTCTTTAGATATATGTTCATTTGTTTTCCTGTCATGTCTGTTATGGAGCGTGGTGTCGTCAGCATACATACCCATCTCACAGACAATTTTGTCAGCGAGGTCATTTATGAATATTAGGAATAATGGAGGTCCAAGTATAGACCCTTTAGGCACTCCCGCAGTTATATCCTATTGTTTAGAGGCATGACTGTCGAGGACAACCTGGATTTTTCTCTTATCTAAGAAGGATTTAATTATGTTAAGCATTCTTCCAGTGATAGCATATGATCTGATTTTCCTGAGAAGACCTTCATGCCATACACTGACAAAAGCCTTAGATATATCTAGAGCTTACCGCTCTACCCACCCCTGCTTTGTCCAGTAAATGGTATATACGTTCGGAGATTATAGTTAGGATGTCTGCTGTGGAACGGGCCTGCCGAAATCCATATTGTCGGTCAGTCAAAAGTTTAGTATCTGTAAGGTGATGGACTAGAGCTTGGTTAATTATGGACTCAAATATTTTGGCAAAAGCTGGGAGGAGGCTAATGAGGCAATAATTTACTGGGTCAGTTATTTCGCCAAAATTCTTGAAAACTTGTATAACAAAAACAGTTTTCCAGCAGGCAGGAAAGCAAGATTCATTAAGGCATTTGTTGTAATGTTTGGAGAGAACTGGAGCTACCTCGGCAGAGCACTTTTTTAATAGCGCAGCCGGGATGATATCAGGTCCACATGCTTTTGAAATGTCAAGATTTTTTATGGTAGCATGCACCTGAGAAGGGGTGATTTTCAGATCATCTAGTGTGGCGTCTGTCCGCAAAGGAAAGTCAGGGAAGGGGTGGTTAGCAGGGTCCAGTGTGGAGTTGGAGGCAAACCGACTGGCAAGCATGTTAGCCTTCTCGGTTGCTGAGCAAACAACCTCATGATTGTTGGATAGTGGGGGGATTGTTGATTGCCCATTATTTACTACACTGTTGTAGATTTTTCAGAAACTTTGATGCGTTTTTTGGTTGTTTCAGTAAATTCTCTCTTAGCTGTCGTTATTTCTTTCTTACAGTTACTTCAGGCTTCTATATACTTCTGTCTGTTTGAACTGGACTTATGTCGGTTAAATCTGCAGTACGCATGATGCCTTTGCGCTATGGCAGCTGCACAAGTAGAAGTAAACCAGTTGGAGAGTGGGGCTTGCTATAAAATTTCTGCATGAGAGCATGTGCTTCAATTGGCGTTTTGAACCATTCAGTGGTCTCATTTGCACACTTTCCAGCAGCCAGTGAAGATATTTCCCCATGGGGCATCTCTGATGAGATTCCTGATGGCTTCCCAGTTAGCCTTTTTATAATATCTCATTATTTTGAGCAATGGCTGTTCAGTTTTGGCTCTAGAGTTTCGGGTGATTTCAACCATTATCACTGGGTGATTGGCGTTCCCAAGTGGACTGTGGGCATTCGTTACACAATCATTGGAAACTGTGGTCAGAAACAGATCTAGAAATGATGCGTGTTGTTCTTGCTGGTCTGGGAAACAGGTTGGAAACGTAATCATCTGTGATAGGGAATGAGATATAGAGAAGCTATGTGTTGTGCTACCAGCTGCGTCTGTGTAAGCAGAAAATCCAAAGCACTATTCAGTACTCCAGGTTCATTCTGTTATTGTCCCATTTATGAACTAAGTAGAATCTAGTGTTTGCAGACTATTTATTCACAAAATTGTAGCCTGCAAAACAAACTTGTAAATATTTGGAGATGCTAGAAATTTGAAATGTAACTTTTACAAAAATGACATAATTTTTACATAAGGAAAATGTGCTAAAACTAATCCAGATAATCAAACCAAACAGAAATTTACACTATGAATGAATATCTGCGGATATTAAGAATCTAAAACATGAAATTTTTTATCAAAATGATTAGCTTTGGCATTAAATAACCTGAAATGGATTAATGATTTGAAAACAAAATTGAATTATGACTGACCATTTGTTTGTGGAACAAAGTAAAAATTACAGACAGGCATGGTAAAAATTAAGACATTTCAAAGGATCAACGCATATGCAATTCTGAATTTTTCAGAGGAGATGTGAATGCTTGTGTTGTGTTGATTAATTGGACTATTATTCTCAGCTTGGGTGTTATTAGCACAACGTTTCGATCACTATAACCTGCAACCTTCTTCGGGTGTTAAAAACATGCTTTTTATTTTTAGCAGTTCATTAGGAGTTAGCACACAGGTTGTCATCAGACATTACTCACTGATAATAACCGATGGTATTTCCTGAACTCTCCACCTCTTTCAATAACCTCTGTAGAGGACTAATACTTTTAGACAATTTGTCAAATAATTATCATATGCCAATTTTACCTCTAGCAAATTGTTTGACCTTGTGTACACTTGACTTTCTTTATATAAAAATATTTTAATATTTTATTTAATTATAATATTTATTCTAGCATGATAAACACTTTTATCATTTTGATATATTGAATACAAAACTAATAATTTTGTCTTTCCTATACATTCATTTATAAATCGTCTAAATGTTGTTAGAGATATTTATTGTATTTACATGTTATTTTTTTCTCCGTTTCATTGCAATAGCATTTATTATTCAGAAAATTTTTGGCCATTAATGGCTGTTAAATACCATATGTAAAATCTTCATGTTCGAGCTATAATTAAAGTTTTTTTTTTTTTTGTATTAGTTTTCTCATCAATAGTTGGACATAAAAGATTTAGATGGGTAGCCCAACCTAGTTAAATAAAAATATAAAAAATTTTTTTATGAATGTACCTGTCACAGAATGGAAAATCATATTCCAAAAATCATGTAAATTAATCATTTTTTTTTTTTTTTTAAACTAAGAAAATCAAATTTTATGATTTTTAGCGATTTAATAATATAATATCGTAACTATTACAAGGCTGATTTTAACTTTTTTTCAGGAGAGGTTGTTATGGGGGAGGTAACCAATGAGGAATTTTAAACATGGTGGAACAAGACACATCTTGCATTCTCATACTTTTTTTTTTTTTACGGTTAAAAAAAAACGCTTGATCAGTCTTTTTTGTATTTTTTAATTAAATTGAACTCTGAACTTGTACAGAGATTTTTCTCAGTAATTATGAGATAAACAAATCTTAAAAAAATTTTTTTTTTTTTTTTTTTTTTTAGCCAAAGACCTCATCAAAGGATTATTAGAAACAAATCCTGACAAGAGATTTACCATTTCAGATGTAATGGCTAATCCTTGGGTGGGCGTAAGTATTGTGTTTTCATTTTAAGTTAAGTTGAAATACCAAACAAAAAAATTTGATTCCGGCTTCAGCAAAATTTGTGAACTCTTCACTCCAACTCCTGATGCTACCAGATCAGATTGTCTGAAGATATTGGCTTGACTTAAAATGCACCAAACATTGATATTGTTTTTTTTTTCTTTTCTCTTTACAAACCTCAATTATGTTCTGCAAAACCAAAAACAACAATTTTCCTATAAAAAACAGAACAACCAAACCAAACACCATGAATAAATATTTAAAGATATAAAGAACTTTAAGCATAAAAACATTTTGCAAAATTACTGGATTCAGCATTAAATAACCCGAAAAGTGTAGGTATGCCGTAAAACAACCAACCCAAACTAACTACTCTGGATTCTAAATGAGTTTAAAAATATGAGCTATTTTTTTTTTATTAATTTCGCTGAGTTATCTCCCTTCAGTCATTTCTATCGGTTTGAGAGAAATTAATATAAAAAAAAATAGTGGCAACATTTTTTTTTTTTCATCGGAGATATATTCAATAGTCAATATTAAACCAAAATAAGTTAAAACCATGTTATATAAAAAAATCTTTACTAAAAATTAACTTGTCAATCGTAGAATAAGAGTACTATTGAATAGTGTGTTGTATTTTCTTTTAGTTTTCAGCCATATTTGAAATTAAATTGTTGATCTTAAATTGTATTTTCTTTGTTTTGAAATAATAATTTTATTTCAACTTTGCTTTTCAAAAATCGTTAAATTTCAACTCTATTTAAAAGTTTTGTTGGCAAACACTACGATGGAATCATTATAAAATTACTTCAATTTTATCGGGAAAGCAGAACTAATGACTGCCATAAAATTAAAATAACTTTTTAAAAACTTAAAGCAAATTACAATATATTTCAAGACAATATCAATTATAGAAAAAAACTAGCTTACTGGTATCCCTGGCGTTCATTGGGAAAGTAAATTAACAATTATTTCTGATTCCAACCATGAAATATTGAATTTATTACTATTTATGGTTGTCCGGCACAATTTATATTTTTACTTTTTAAGCAAATTATTTATGCTTCTTCGACATAGGATTTCGGGGGTTGGATGTGGTGTGGGGGCAATGTTCTTGAAATCGAGGTTCATCTTGCATAAAATGTATATGTGATGATTCCCTATTCTAAAAGAATTCAAAAAGAATTTGTTCTGCCAAGCTTTTCAGAGTGTTGACATAATTGCCTGAGAAAAACAAAATGGAATCTCTTTTTAGGGAATAGGCTGATTCAGCAGAGGGTGCTAATCTACAAATTTATCACATTTATTAACTCTAAACAAAAGGTTGCATTTTTGTTTGTAATTTGCATTTAATAGTAAAGAAATGGGAGGAAAAGTGATATAAATAAATTAAAAAAAAAAATTTTACCAATCAGTCACTCAAGTTCATAACACATTGAAAGAAATCCTTCTTTCTCCCAAATATAAAACAAAAAGAAGCAGAGAAAAAAATTATCTCAGAATCACTGTAAGAAAGAGGGAGGGGAACGGATACAGTCCGATGAACCCATCCTTAGAATTACGAAGAAGTTCTAACTTGAAAAAAAAAACCTCAACAAAAAACATCTTCCATATTAGTTTGAGCACTGTTGTCAGGAGCCACAGATATGCCAATTGCAACCCCCGTACTTGTACAGTTTAATCAAGACATTAAAAAATGAAAATATCGAAAAAAACGTTATATTGTACGTATCCGTTTTGAACTGAAGATCTCCGAAAAAAAAATTTTCACTTAATTTGATTGAGTAGTTTTTTTTTTGTTTTTTTTTTTACTGCGGAAAAAACACGTTTTTATGAGAGCGCGTTGAAGGCAGACATCTTGGAGTTTTTTCTTAATTTTTGTTTGGAGTTTAGAACACGCCACGGGGAGATAACTCCAGTTAAAGAGCCGACACTCCCTCCCCATCTTTAATAATAGGTTTTCTTCTTAAAAATCGAACCTTTTGCTTGGTATCATAACAAATTGTTTTTTCGCTGTAAAAAAAAAAAAAAAAAACTACTTGATGAAATTAACCGGACTTAATATTGGTGGAAATAGTGTTAATAGAACAACCATGATGAGAATAAGTCAAGCTGTCACTCTAAATACACCTGAAACAATTTCAAAAAACATAATTGATTAAAGAAAACTGCATGCAATTAATCACTTTTTATATTTCAATAACATGAAGTCGACAAATGAAGTGCTACTTTGACAAAACCATGTGGTATCCTGCCAACAACATTGCCGACCCCACAGTTGTTTGTTGAGGTCTTAGTTTTCTCTTGTTGCAGCCATATTGTCTGTCTGTCTCTCACACTGGCGGCTTTCATGGAGGTGCATATAGGCTCACAAGTATATAAAGAATATAAAACAAAGTCTGACATATTCCGTTTATATTAGTTTGGCTGTGAGCACATACGACACCATCATGAGAAACTACCCTCTAAGCATTAAGGTCCGCATCCATATCTATAGTTTCGGCTGTGTGTGTCAATCGGTTGATCGATTCATTTTTCTCTATATCCTCTGAACCACTGTCTACCTTTGACTGTCTTCATCTCACAATTGTCCATAAATGGTGTCCCACTGGTAACGCGGCTTTAACTGGAGTCGACACTCGCAGACCGTTTCTAACGATACAACCCATTGCTTGTTGCAAATGCTTCTTACTGTTATAAGCTGATAACCACTCTCCAAAGTGTTAGCAAACCAACTCTAAATATATCTACATCCATTGTTCGGTGCTTTTATTAGCATCTTTGCCAAACCTTGATTAAACTGCCACCATGGTTCTTTTTTCTCTGCTTCGGTGAACAACTTCTTCTTCATTGTCTTTCCACCGACCCCATTTTTCAGACATTTGTTACTCCGATAAGTCTGTCCCCCTTTCGTTATAGTCTTTTTGTTTCTCCCACTGCCTAACACTTGATAATATCAGTAGATCGCAGTACATTAGACAAAAGTCACTATTTTTCAGTTGTTTGATGTAGATTGCATTCTGCTCTTTAATAACTATTTAGATATTCTGGTATGTAGCCTTGATCATACTAATTCATACAAAGCCAGAAAATGAAAAGTATAAACTTGAATAAGAAATTAATGAAATGAAGCGATAGAAATGAACAGTCATCTGAATAGATTGAATATTGTTGTCTTGACTGTGAAAAACATTCTGTGTGTTCTGAAATCCAATCTGATATTCTTTTATTCTGCAAACATGGAAAGTGTAGAACAAAAATATATGGCATAAACAGTCAGAACACATGGAAGAATTAAAATATAGTTTTAGAGAGCGTTTGTTATTTAGGTTGAAAATGTATAAATTACAGAGAAAATGAAAGTTTGATGGTGATATACTAAAAAAGTGAATCTAGTAAGACCAGTTCTAAAGAAATTGTAGACTGTGGGAGTATATGTCAATGCGAGAGTTAAAATGCCTTCAATCTCCTCTGTAAATGATTGTGTTGGGAGAAGTTGCTTAGCTGGAAATATGTAAGAAATTTTATAAGGAAACGAAACATTTTTTCAGAAGCAAGCATCAGGAATTGACTGAAGTTGTTTCTAGAATGGATTAGCATGTAAAGGTTTTAGTTTGTCAGTTATAATCATCAATGAAATAGGTGCAGATTTAACGTTATTATAAAGATGTGTGTGAAAGGGAGGAGATATTTCAGCAGTCTCTATACTACAATTGAACTGAATATGCTTTTTAGCTATTCAATCGATCGGAAAATGTTTTAAGAAACAAACATTTATTCATTAAATTATCGAGATTTTTTTTTTTTTTTCACTTATTGATTTGTTTCAATTAATTCGACACTGTTAAAATACTGACATCAAATGCCTGACATTTCCACACTTTTTCGGATGTTTTGTTCAACAATTGTAAATGCTGGCATCTTCAAAGCTCTTACTCCAATAGAATTTTATGAAACCTTTTTTGTACTCCCATTTTTTTTTTTTTTTTTTTTTTCATGCACTGTTGACATTGATGACTCTTTCGGAATCATTATGACCAAGTTTGAACTCTCACAAGAAAAGTAAATTAATTTTTTTTTGTGTCTTGGTTGTTAAGAAGGGCTTATATGCTTAAAAATTGTTTAAAAACATATCGGAAATTTATTGAAGAGCACATACCATGATGCATATAACATTTTGTATGAAACACTACAAAATTTGCATACGAAATCAAATCTTTAAAAATGAGCCGAATAATCTGATATTTAAAAAGTATTGTACACATCAACATCTGTGCTAAATATTCTTTATTCAATCGTATTATTATTCATCGGACTACTGTTCTCATCTTGAGTGTGATTTTCACAACGTTTCGGTCGATATAACCTCCGACCTTCTTCAGGTGTATCTTGTCGAACTCTGGAATGTTTCTGTTGAACTCTGGAATTTGGACGAAATTTTGAGCGGAACCCTTTATTTACTTCACAGGGGTAGCATGCTCTTGTTCCGTCAGCCATGACTGGATAGAGGTCCTAAGTAATTCGCAAATGTATGACCTCCATCTAGTCATGGCTGACGGAACAACGGCATGCTACCTCCGTGAAGTAAATAAAGGGTTCCGCTCAAAATTCCGTTCAAATTTCAGAGTTCGACAAGATACACCTGAAGAAGGTCGAAGGTTATATCGACCGAAACGTTGCGAAAATCACACTCAAGAAGAGAAAAGTAGTCCGATGAATAATAATACAAATAACTAATCCTCATCTCAAAAATTCAGAAACGTCATTCTTTATTCAATTGTCTGTATTTTTAAAATTTTTTTTTAAATCTATTTTTAGAGTGTTGTTACTGTACCGGACACGCCATTGTTATCCCTAAAAAACCTTTGGAAAGATGCGGTTGAATGGTATGATATGCAGGTAAAATATTCTTTGTTCTTTTTATGTTGATATTTTTTAAAGCAACAGATGACATAATCATGTGGATGCACCATTTCTCATTAGATCACCATAGTTAAGCAATGTTGAGCCTAGTCAGTACTAAAATGAGTGACCATTTGGGAATTGCAGGTATGTGTTCTCTGCTTATCCCAGCATTGTTTTCAACCGTCTTGAACATCTTGCAACTTAAGCATGTTTCAGGAAAGATGAGGTTGGAGATTGTACAACCCTTGCCTCATTATTACTAGGGTTATAACAAGAGAACATTCTTACCATTGCTTTGACTCTCAAGTATATATCTGACACAGTTAATCAATCGAGAACCACATCACTCTATCTAAAAACATAAGATATTAACTGATATATACTCGAGAGTCAAAATAATGAAAAGAATATGCTGTTATCATGGGCCTAATTATTACATATGCAGCTACCCTTACAAAGGGTATCCATTGTCTTTTGAGACTGAATGGAGGTGATGATGAAACAATGCTTTTTAAACAAAAAAAAAAGTTTTGATGAGAAAATGATTTAAATATTTTTAAAAGAAATGTTTTATATAATTAAAAAAAGCATTTTTTTTTTAAAATGCTGGATGTGTTAATTCTGATAGTTATTCTACACACACACACACACACACACACACACACACACACACACGTGTGTGTGTAGTGTAGAATAACTTTATTAGAATTAACACATCCAGCATTAAAAAAAATACTTTTTTTATTATATAAAACATAAAAAAATATAGATATGTGTATATATATATTATTATTATTATATCTATAATATAAAGCTGAATGTCTGTGTGTGTCTGGTCATGCATAGGCTCCTATATGACTATTTAAAAAAATAAAAACTGATTACATACAATGATAGACGTATCGAGGATTAGGAATGGATATGTTTGATCTGGCAGAACGGTGGTTCATAAAAATTGTGGGGTTCACACCTAGCCCCCAAAGTATGGAAAAAAAAAAATGGAAAAAAAAAAACGTTTACAAGGGTTTTTGATATAGATGTACATAAGAATACTTTAATAAGTATGTTTTAACTTAAATAGGGATGGTATAATAAAATTGTGGGGTCTGCGTTCGCGCCTGTACTCCATGGAAATATGGCACAAACTTTAACAAAGACTTTTCATATTTATTTGCGTAAGTATACTTTGATAATTATGTTTCAGTTTGAAGAAATATGGTATAATAAAATTATGGGGTGTTTGTTCATGCCTGACCTCCATAGAATGTAAATATGTCTCAAAGTTTAACAAGGTTTTTTAAAAGGGGTGAGGGTCCACAATAACACCTTAACTTTAATCTTAATTCACGTTAGCTTTTATTTATTTTTTTGAGTTGAATCATATTGTGTTGAATAAATTCACCTCATAAATTCATGTTCTTATTAAAGTGAAAACCAAAAAAAG
This sequence comes from Euprymna scolopes, assembly GCF_053919585.1. Lineage (NCBI taxonomy): Eukaryota > Metazoa > Mollusca > Cephalopoda > Sepiida > Sepiolidae > Euprymna > Euprymna scolopes. The sequence continues at coordinate 116,660,147 of NC_136500.1, forward strand.
TCGGAACTTTAGACAATTCTCGACACAAATTTTGCATAACTGTTTTTTCCTTCTCCACTTGCACGTGGCACTCTTTCGAAAATAGATAGATAAATAATAAAAAATAAGAACGTTACTTGTTATGGTGTCAAAAGAAGGAAAAAAATCCTGATTACGTGTCTTTTTAAAAACATTTACATAACCTTTTTATTTTTATTTATATATCTGTTTAAGCTTTTTTTGTCAGTGTACTAGAAGGAATTCAGTTGATTACAATCCTTTCTACGTGTTCCTTACATTACAATAGTATAACCCTGAATCCGATGGCACAATACTACACCGTTCAATACTGTAAAACTGAAACGAAGCTGTTCTGCTTGAAAAGGGCGCCATTTTCTTATTCATGTTTATATCGATTATTTGCTTTACAAAACTAAAGTAATTACGTGTTTACTTTTTTAATATCCCATTTTGCTGCTTCGGATTATTTTACTAAAGTAAAGCTTCATTATTTTTCAAAACTGTTTTTGTTTCTTTGTTTTTCGATATTTCGTCGATATTATTTAGTAAGAGTGTTTGGCACAAAAGCCAACAAACGACTACCCGAAAAAATAAATATACAAGAAATAAATGTTACCATAGTCAATAAAAGTTCAGTTCATTTTTTTTTTGTTTTGAAATAGTTTTTAATGCTCTTTACTTGAAATAATTTCAGCAAACCGAAATTAAAACGAAATTTGAGGCGATAACTACTTAAATTAATTTTTATATAAACTACACATGCCATAATCGAATATTCCTCAAGCACAAAATAACGGAAAACATTAAAATGTTTATAAATATTCCTTACGTTGATGGAACTCTCTAAAATTGTTAACACAGAATGCTCAGGTGCCCCTCCTTCAAATTGAAAATGTGGCTCTTCATTTCAAAGTTGCTGCCATTTTGATCTTTTTTTAAACCGATTTTGTGAATTAAAAAAAAAAATTTTTTTTTACAAACTACTTAAAAATACAAACCAATGAACTTTTCTACCATAGAAGTAACTTTTATTGACTATGGTAACATTTATTTCTTGTATATTTATATTATTATATATATAACATTTTCTCTTTGTAAAGAAACATCATTTTGTTGGTCACTCTTGGCTACGAATGGAAACAAAGTTGATATAAAAAAAATATATTTTCGTGAAAATTATCTTTACTTTCATCATATTTTGCTTTGGGTAAAATTTTTGAGTATCAAAACCTATCTCTTTACAACCCCCTCCTTTTCATGACCTATCATACTTTCATCAATCACAGTCCATTTTCTGTAGGCTGCTTTTGAACCCAGTCAACGACGGGTACTTCTGCTAGTTATTATATATACACACACACACACATATATATATATATATATATATATATACACATATACACACACACACATATATATATATATATATATATATATATATATATATATATATATATATATATATATATATATATATACAGTCAATCGATTAGGTGTGAATATCGATGACGAGGCTGTAAACCCCTCAGGATTGCTACAGATCCCATAGCAATATCAAGAGAGAACAGATAATCATTATGATACCACCAAAGTCGGTTATATCATCATTGTATCCCTGTGGAGGCTGGGCGAATGGGTTTCCCCTCAGGCTCTTCCCAAATAGGACTCCGAGGTGGGTGGGGAACAAAGATGACGAAAAAAGAAAAACAAAATATATGGCTTATTCCTCCCCAAAACCACCCAACCACCCAAAGAGAACCCACTCTGATGTCTCTGACATCAGTAGCTCTGAGGAAGAGACGATAAAACTAAGGAACTCAACATTCGTAGTAATAGAATCAATAGAGGAAACTCCTTTGAGCAAACTATCACCTTTTAAAATTGAAAGAAATCTTAAAACTTTAAAACCAAAGTGTATTAAAAAACAATTTAACGGCAGCCTACTAATAGAAACCCATAACGAAGAACAAACTAAAGAAATATTGAAACTAGAATTATTTGAAAACATCAAAGTCAAATGCTACAGACATCCAACCCTAAATACTTGCAAAGGAGTTGTGAAAAGCCACGAACTTGCACTTTGTCCCTTGGAGGAAATCAAGACAAACTTACAGAAACAGAATGTGTTAGATGTTCGTAGAGTCCAAATAAAAAAAAAACTGAGAAAATCGATACCAATACATATATGCTAACTTTTGATTCCCTCACCATACCCAAAGAAGTGAAAGTTGGATATATGAAAATAAATGTAGAAATTTATATTCCAAACCCCCTCCAATGCTTCAAGTGCCAGAAGTTTGGACACCATCAAGATCGGTGCACACGATTACCAGTGTGTGGAAGATGTGGAGAAAGCAGCCCACACATTGACTGTAGAAAAGATTTCAAGTGTGCCAACTGCCTTGGAAATCATGGCGCTGGCTCTAGATACTGTGAAATATGGAAAAGAGAAAAAGAAGTGACCGAACTAAAACATACAAAGAATATGTCCTACCCAGAGGCCAGGAAAATCATTGAAACTAAAACATATGCAGATGCAACTAAAAAAACTACTCCAATCAACAATCAAAATGGTCATATACATGTAACGGATACAACTGACAAGAAAATTGATGTCCTAAGCAAACTAATAAAGGAAATGAAAGAACTATTAGAAGAAATGAGGAAAATGAATAGTGCAATGTCTGCAACAAATCCAAGGATAATATTAAGTAAAGACACTACTGAACCACAAAAAGAAACAAAACCACAAACCATTTCTACAAAAACAACTGAATAACCATCAAACACATCACAAGCCAGAAAAGAATCAAAAATCTCCCCAGACAAAAAAAAAACAAAAAAACAAAAAAAAAAACAGGAAAAGAAAGATCCCGATCTATATCCCGAACAGGGACTCCGACAGAAAATAGATTTGAGGGATTGGAGACGATGGAAGTTGAACACAATTCCAAATGATGAACAAAATATTACAATGGAATATCAGAGGGATAAAAGCAAACCAAAATGAACTCACATTATTAATAACAAATATGAGCCCAGCACTTGTCTGTCTGCAGGAGACCTTTCTGAAAGAAAATAATACCATCAACATAAAACACTACACATCTTACAACTACATAAATAAAGATACGGACAGAGCTTCTGGAGGCACATCAATACTCGTGAAGAATGAAGTCCCTCAAAGACAAATAAATATAAACATAAACTTGCAAGTAATTGCAGTTTCAGTGACTCTACATAGAACTATAACACTTTGCTCAATCTACATCCCTCCAAAAGATAAATCAACGAAACTGAGATAACTCAATTAATAAAACAACTCCCTAAACCCTTTTTTCTACTAGGAGATCTCAACAGTCACAATGTAATATGGGGAAGTAAAGAAACAAATAAAAAAGGAAAGGAAATAGAAAACATAATAAATAAAAATAATCTATGCCTCCTTAATAATCAAAACTACACCTATATGTACCCAGCAACAGGTACTTTCACCGCCATCGACCTTACCTTATGTGATCCTTCCATATATATGGACTATGATTGGAAAGTACACAATGACACCTGTGGGAGTGATCATTTCCCAATCATCCTGGAAAGTCTAAGTACTAGTAATGAACAAAAAACACCCAAATGGAACCTACATAAAGCGGATTGGGAAGACTTCCAGGAACAGTACAAAAACCAATTAATTATCGAAAAGAAAGATGAACATGACCATTTGAACTACTTCATTAAAACACTCACAAACATAGCAAATAATACCATACCGAAAACAACCAAAACCAACAATCACAAAAACCTTGGTTCACAAAAGAATGCAGAAAAGCCATCAGAGCTCGACGCGCTGCCTTGAGAAAATTCGAAAAGTACCCAACAAGCGAAAATCTGGATTTCTTCAAAAACAACAGAGCAAAAGCCAGACGAATCATAAAGGAATCCAAAAGACAACATGGAGAAATTATATATCCAAAATTAATGTGAATACCAAGGCAAAAACAGTTTGGAACATGATGAGGAAAATAGAAGGAAAGTGTAGTAGTACACCAATATCCCACATCTCTAAAGACAACAAAATATACACCGATCAAAAAGACATTTCCAATAACCTGGCAGATAATTTATCAAAAATTTCATCATGTGACAGACAAACAGAGAAATTCAAAAAGATTAGAGAAAAGGAAGAGAAGAAGAAAATTCTATTTAAATCACAAAATACCGAAAAATGCAACCAACCTCTTACCTTGCCTGAATTAAAAGAATCGCTAACCAAATCCCATGACACAGCTACAGGGCCCGATGAAATTCCATATGAAATCCTCAAAAAACTTCCAGAAACCTCAATGAAATGCCTACTTGAAATTTTCAATATTATATGGTCCAGTGGAAACGTACCTGAGACCTGGAAAGAGGCCACAATAATACCAATCCCCAAATCTGAAAACTCAAACATCCAATCCCAATCAAGTAACGTCTCAGATCCATTGAATTTCAGGCCAATAGCTCTAACAAGCTGCATTTGTAAAACCATGGAAAGGGTTATAAACAAAAGACTAATCTGGTTCCTGGAAACAGAGAATCTTATTACAGAATTTCAAACAGGATTCAGGAAAAACCGAAGTTCAATAGACCACATAGTCAGACTTGAAACCTTCATCAGAGAAGCCTTTCTAAGGAAGGAACATTTAACAGCAGTGTTTTTTGACATGGAAAAAGCCTACGATACTGTGTGGAAGTACGGTGTTACAAGGGATCTGAAGGCGCTTGGACTAAAAGGCAGAATGCCAATTTTTATTGAAAATTTTTAAAAAAATAGACGGTTCAGAATAAAGGTTCGCACAGCTCTCTCGGACTTGAAAGAACAAGAGAATGGAGTACCTCAAGGGAGTATACTGTCAGTGACCCTGTTCAGTATCCGAATTAACAACATTGTAAAAAACCTTAACCCTGGGGTAGCTTGCTCCCTATATGTGGATGACTTCCTAATATGCTGTAGATCTAGATATATATCTATAATAGAAAGGAAGCTTCAATTGTGCTTAAACAAAGTAATGAGATGGACGGAAGAGAATGGATTTAGATTCTCCAAAAGAAAAACGAAATGCATGCATTTTTGCAAACTAAAGAACATGCATAATGATCCTGTCCAAACCATGGAAGGAACGCCCATACCCGTTACTGACCAGTACAAATTCTTAGGGATTTTATTTGACAAAAAGTTAACATTCATCCCACACATAAACTATCTGAAAAAAAAATATAACAAAGCTGTAAATCTTTTGAGAGTAATAGCACATACCGATTGGGGTACAGACAGGGAAACACTCCTTAAACTTTACAGAGCACTAGTCCGCTCAAAGCTAGACTACGGCTGTTTCATATATGGATCAACCCGAACATCATATATAAAAAGCCTAGACCTATTCACCATACTGGCCTAAGATTGGCCCTAGGAGCATACAGAACCTCCCCCGTGAACAGTCTATACACGGAAGCACATGAACCCCCACTAGATCTAAGGCGAGAAAAGTTAGCCCTTCAATATTTACTCAAACTGAAATCTTGCCCAAACAACCCTGCATACCAATGTACCTTCTATCCTAAATATGAAGAACTCTTCAACATGAGAGGAAAAACTATCAACACTTTCGGGCTCCGAATGAAGGAAAGCATTGAAGAATCGAAAATTCCAATCTCCAGCATTCACAACTTCATACTACCTAAAACACCCCCATGGACCATAAAACAAGTAGAAATAACTGAACCTAAACAAAAAGTCCAAATTTACCATAAACCCTATTGAATACCACAACGAACTTCAACATTTAAAATTATGATATTCAGACTACACCTTTATCTACACAGATGGGTCTAAAAGCAACAATCACACTGGATGTGCAGCAAAGTACCATAAAACTACAATGAAGAGAAATCTTCAAAATGAAGCATCTATATTCACTGCAGAGACTATAGCTATCGATCTAGCACTCAACATAATTTCAGAGGAAACCACCAAAAACTTCATCATTCTCACTGATTCTCTATCAGTCCTATTATCTATACAAAATCAAAAACAAGAAAATCCACTAACAACAAAATTAATAGAAAAAATCAATATCCTTTCAACCACTAAAAACATTATTCTTGTCTGGATCCCCAGCCATGTGGGGATCACAGGCAATGACAGGGCAGATACAGCTGCAAAAAAATCTTCTCACCTTCCAACTGACAATTTTAAGATTCCACATACTGATCTTAGACCCCAGATAAAAGCATACATACAGGAAAAATGGCAACTGCGGTGGAGTCAGCAAGAGGGCAGCAAATTATACTCAATCAAACCTAGACTTAAGGAACGATGTCCGGACATCAAGAGATCACGCCGAGAAGATGTGATACTGACTAGGCTACGCATAGGACACACCAACTTTACTCATTCTTATATACTAAATGGAGAATTGGCGCCAGAGTGCATCCCATGCCAGGAGACACTCACAGTAAAACATATCCTAGTTGGGTGTGATGACCTCGCCCCAACTAGAAAACTATATTATACAGAAAGCAATATGGAGGACCTTTTTGAAAAGGTCAACTCAACAAATATTCTAGCATACTAAAGGAAAGTAAATTTATACTAGAAAATTTAAGGAAATTTAAAGTCACCCAAATATACACATCCATGTATAAATACAACATTAAATTTCTTAGTTCGATTTTATAAAAAAAGGGAGGAAAGGCTGAAAAAGCCCCCCCTCCCAACAAAAAATAGTTAAAAAAAAAAAAAAAGGATACCGGCATTAAATGACCACATAGGTTGATATGCTGTAACACCAATCTATATATATATATATATATATATATATATATATATATATATATATATATATATAAACACACATCTATATATAAACATATAGATATGTGTGCATATATATATATATTATTTTATATATATATAGATATGTGTGCATATATATATATATTATTTTATATATATATAGATATGTGTGCATATATATATATATTATTTTATATATATATAGATATGTGTGTATATATATATATATTATTTTATATATATATAGATATGTGTGTATATATATATATATATATTATTTTATATATATATAGATATGTGTGTATATATATA
>NC_136500.1:116688201-116718201 GCF_053919585.1 Euprymna scolopes
GTATATATATAGATATGGTCTGTTATATATATATATATATATATAGATATGTTATGTTATATATATATATATATATATAGATATGTGTATATATATAGATATATTATGTTATATATATATATATATATATAGATATGTGTATATATATAGATATATTATGTTATATATATATATATATATATATAGATATGTGTATATATATATATTATGTTATATATATATATATATAGATATGTGTATATATATATATTATGTTATATATATATATATATAGATATGTGTATATATATATATTATGTTATATATATATATATATAGATATGTGTATATATATATTATGTTATATATATATATATATAGATATGTGTATATATATATATTATGTTATATATATATATATAGATATGTGTATATATATATATTATGTTATATATATATATATATATATATATATAGCTATGTGTATATATATATTATTTTATATATATAGATATTTGTATATATATATTATTTTATATATGTATATATATATATTATTGTATATATATATAGATATTTGTATATATATATTATTTTATATATGTATATATATATATTATTGTATATACATATAGATATGTGTATATATATTTTTATTATATAATATTACTATTATTGCTTTCATTGTTCATCTTTGTATCTCATACTGAGGTTTTGTGAATGACTTTCAACTTTTGTCCATCACTTTATATGTACTATCCGCATGAAGCCGGTTATCAACTTAACCATCTCCTATTTATGTACGACTAAATCAAGCAGGAAAGACATGACTACTTGATGCTAATTAATTGTTCAAGCAACTTTGACCTGTAATTCGCAAAATATTGTTACTATTGTGATATTATTGAAGTGGACAATAAAATGAATTTAGTCACAACTTTCAGACAAGTTTAATTTTGGCAAATATTTTTTTAGGTCCATACTTAAAGTTATTTACAAAAAATAAACCATTAAAAAAATTCTTTTTTAAGTTCTTAAGTTTGAAAAAAAAGAAAAACACAAGTGTTTGGACTAAATCTGATAAGTGACTTTTTTCTTTAAAATTAAATTTTTCTTTTTTTACGCAATAGCAAACCAGTTTAACTTAAAAGTAGAAAATCTTTGTAAAAAATAAACAAATAAGAACATAAGTAATTATATACGTGAAAATCAAACTTTTTTATACACAAATGTTGATAAAAAAATCTGTATCGTGTGAAAGAAATCCTTAAAAACTAAGACAATTATTTTCTAATTGAGCATTTGGGAAATGTTGAATAGAGAAATACTTTGTGGTCCTGATTTTTATCACTTCACATTTCAGATGCCATCTATCCATCGATTCACCCCAAGTTTGGCATAAGGCCATCAATGTTGTAATGTTAGCAAATATCCTCTTCGAAATAAATAACAAAAACGGATGTTGGTGAATTATTTATGGTTTGCTGTTTATTTTTTTCTTTCAGGAGGATATGACGAATGCTTTGCAGAGTATGCGCGTGGATTATCGATATCATATCAAGAACCCCAAAGAATCTAACAACAAGCTTATCCTGAAAAGAATGAAGAAACCATGAGACCTGCATTGCTGATCCCCACCTACTCCTACTTCCACTCCCAGTATCACCCTCATCCCTCCTCCTCCTAACATTGATTTTTTTTTTTTTTTTAAATTCTTACTCTGAAGGGTGAGGTGGGAGCAGGCAGTAGAACAGTGTTCTTTCCAGAAGCCAAGATGAGGTTGGATGTGTGTTGGCTCTCCCTTGGGGTGAGATTTCGTTATGAATAAAACTAATTCTTTTTTTTATTTTATTTTTTTTATTTTATTTTATTTTATTTTTTTTTAAGAAAAAAAATCATTGAAATTTTTTAAGAAATTATTTTACATTTCAGTTCATCATTTGGAAAAGTAACCTTTTTAACAGCAAAAAAATCTTATATATACATGTGTGTGTGTGTGTATATATATATATATATATATATATCTCATTTACACACACACACACACACACACATGTGTGTGTATATATATATATAATATATATATATATATATGTCATTTATACACACACACATGTATGTATATATATATATATATATATATATATATATATATATATATATATATTTACTCCTAAATCATGTCTAATATTGTTACCATTAATTTGAAACTTTCTCTATACAAAAAAAAAAAGAAAAGAAATATATTTTACATCTTCCTGAAACAGAATAAAAAATAACATTGACCATACAAAACCACCATAGAACCACAATTAGATACATGAAAAGGAGGAAATGAATTGCAGGCAGCTTGAAATTGATTCTTGTTATATGAGGCCCATTGTACATTATATTAGATCTGGATATATGGAAAAGAAAATTAAAAAAAAAAAATAAATAAAATATAACATATTTAAAAAAAAACCGTCTATACCCCTCTCTCTGTTCAGTATAATAGAAAGGACCGAAAAAGCATCTGTTTAAAATTAAATTTTTTTTTTAAAGATTTTGAAATATGAGGTAAGGTAAAAAAAAAAATATGTGGATAAAAAACAGAATCAATGCAAAAATTAAGAATAATAAATCTTAATTTGTTTTAAAATTATTTACCAGTTAGCTGGGAAATAAGTAAATTGAAAATTGCAAACTAATTACAAAATGTCATAATTAGTAATGGGAGAATTAAATATTTGATAATGATTTAATAGCTTTTGTAATATGAGGTAAAGTAAAAAAAAGAGAAATACCAGTGAAAAACATTAAAAGAAAAACATTACACATTGGCAACCAAATTCTTCGTTTTTCATTGCTAATATCTATAAAATTGTGTGACTGTTTCTTGTGTATGTGCTTATTACAAAATGCAACACATTTTATTGGCTTTGTGATGGCATATTGTAAATAGTTTTACAAAAGTTAAGTTTATCAATATTTTTTTCTTTTTTCATTTTACCCAATAAATACCATACCAGTGAATAATGGAAAATTACGTTAAATTTTCTTTCTAGTGTCCGCAAGGAAATTGCCAATAGATTGGAGCTTTTACTACTAATTTCTATCTTCTCTGTTTAAGACTTATCAAAACTAAATATCAATTAGAATTTAATATTTAATTTTCTATTTTTATTTTTTTTAGAACACAAACTAATATTGACCATAGATCACCGACAAAGCAGCTTTTATGTACCATTTGTTAAGAAGGCTGTTTAAATTAATGATTTATATATATATATATATATATATATATATATATATATATATATATATATATATATATATGAGAGAGAGAGAGAGAGAGGCTTACATCATCTATTTGAAACTCTACTTGTAGATGTCAGACAAAATTTCACAGCAAACGAGCTTTAGTATGGAGCATTTTTTAAATAGATGAATAACAATTTATTACTTAATAAGAAACATTACCTTATATATATTTTTGTATATTTTGGCAGAAAGTCATTATTCAAGCATGCCTGATTGAACACAGCATAGTTATTCTTTTTTTTTTTTTTTTTTTCAATTTTTCTGGATATCTTTTCAATTTGCCGAGTGATCTTTTTTATTTCAGCTGGTGTATTGTATAGAATGGCACCCAAATGTTGTTCAGCCATGTTCTTAAGTGCTTTCTATCAGTTCGTCCGAAAGCGCTTAAGAATGTGGCTGAACAACAATGTTTGGCCGCCATTCTATACAACATGCCAGCTGAAATGAAAAAAAGACTGCTCAACAAATGGAAAAGATATCCAGAAAAATCAGAGAAAGAATAACTCTGTCGTGTTCAATCAAACGTGCTTGAATATATATATATATATATATATATATATATATATATATATATATATATATATATTATTATTATTATAAGAGAAAGAAAATTAAAACTCTATTGCATATTGAGCTTTTTTATTCAGTTGGGATTAAATTATCTATAGATAAATACTGGTATTTATATTAGTTTGAAGTTTACCATTGCATATATCAGATCAACACTACATGCCTTTGATTTCATTAATATATATATATATTATTGGATGTTGATTTTTTTTTTTTTTTTTTTTTTTTTTTTGTAGAATAGTTCTGTTGATTTTTGTTTGTATTCAATGCATTCATCTTGATAAGCAGATTTGCATTTTGTTTTTCTATTTCAACACCAATGTTAACAATAGCAGACATGATCGTGTAGTAGATTCAAGAAATATAACTCTTGTATAACTGTAATTGAGACCATTGAATTCATTCCTCTACAACAGAATATTTTCACTAAAGATATATAATCTCGCAATTAACTCACGTAGGTACATGATTTATTTCATTTATATTTTATTTCCTTTGCGTGCTTTATGGCATATCAAACCTTTTTTTTTGATTATTGAATAACAGCAAGTATGTATTTATATGATAAAACATTCATTACAAATGTTTCATTGAAGATTAATTACTATTTTACCCATACTTGGAGGAAGGAGGGGATTTATATCTTTACCTATGATATATAAATGAACGCCAGAGATCGATAGGTGAGTGTGTGTATATGAATTTATGTAAGCACTCAGATATATAATACATTTTATATTTACATACACAATAAATACACCATATATATTAAAACATGACACTTAGAAAGAGGAAAAGATATACACCTAGATATATGCATGGACATTTTGTGTTTTCATAAATATATTGTGTGTGATGTATTTATCTTCTCACAGTTAGTTGAAAGTTCTACTTGCCATTGAACATGTTTGAAATAATCTAAAGTCTACCCATAATTATCTTTTTCATTTTTAATAACATAAATAGGTTAGTAAAAATCTGATATCTGGAATGCTTTTGTTTTGTAAGAGAGGTGGTGTTTGATCAACACTGGAGAGCTATGAGATAAAATACTGTTTTTAAATTCCTGAAACAGATTTTTCAAGGTAAACAACTGATGATTCCTGCAATAATTATTTTGATTATTGTATAAAAGCTAATGAAGAGATTGCAAGAGATTCCTGGACTTACAAGCAAATAAGTTTTCTAGCTAAGGACTTGGGACTAAAAACTTTTTTTTTCCTTTTTTAAAAATAGATTTAAAGGTTGAAAAACTTTCAATAGGGAGGAGCAAATATACATGTACAAATTTTTAATTAATTGCACTTCCAACGAACGAATAAAACTACTGTTCATATACTTAACTCCACGTGGATGCATAATGATTAAATATGCAAAGAAAAGCAAAAAATTATTTTTGTTAGATCAATCTTTTTTTTTTCTTTTTTTTCTTTTTTTTTTTTACATTTTCTATGTATATTTTGCTGCATTTATGTAAAATTATATGAATAGTATAGTCTACTTACTTGGAAATGGAATTAACTTTTGTATGTGCATAATATTTTTTATCCTCACTATATATATATATATATATATATATATATATATATATATATATATATATATAAAATGATTAAATTTATATAAATGAAAATGATTCTATAAAGGTCTAGTTTGAATTAGAAAAAAAAAATACAAAAACTGGCACAATACTTAGCATTAAAGAGGTTATGCATATGTCTATTTAAAAAAAAAAAAAATCATCTTATAATTTATACCCAAACCAAATAATGATGTTTACAATTGGTTAAAACATCTGCAAAGCAAACAAAAAGTAATTTACCATAAATAATAAATTTTTTTTCAGAGCCGAAATGTAAACTTTGACTCTACTTATTTCTCTATTTGGCAAACATTTTGCTCTTACATTTTTGCTATGAACATAAGAATTTGTTCTTTATCGTAAGCTACCTGCACTTTCTGTTTTAAACAATTGATAACTGCAGGATTTGGTTTCATTATAAACTAAACACTACAAACACTTACGTTAAAAAAAATAAATAAACAAACAAAAAAAAAACACCATGCCATTTTTTTTTCATTATCTTTGTTTCTGCTCATTTGTAACCTTTAATCACCTTTTCGTTTTTATTCTTTTTTAATTTCTTTCTTTTCTTTATTATAATAATATTAATAAAAAATGCAACAAAGTTATCCAGTGTCACTAAAGCAACGGACAGACTACAGACAGGATACCTTCCTTTTAATTTTAATTCCAAGATCAACTTTATTTTTCGTTTAATGTTGACAGCAATGTAAATAAAGATGCCAAACGTAAAAAAAAAAAGAAAAAAAAAAAATGCTGGCAACAATTAATTTTTTTGAATCTTCGTCTTTTTTTTTTTTTCTTTTCTAATTTTGTTTTCAAATTTTTCAATTTATTAAAACTTTTTTCCTTTTGTGCTTGCACTTAATTTGAATTTTTTTTTACACAGGAATCCCCACTTATCAAGGCCTGGAGGATAAGGGTTAATGGGTATACATTAGTCAATGTGAATTGGATTACTTAGGGGGACGGTTCATCAAGAACTTGTTTAGATTGGACTTGAAGACAATTAGATTGTAGTCAGCTGGAAAGCAGGCAATCGGAAGAGTTCTACAGGCATGCAGTTCTAAGAAAGAAGCCCTGTTCATGGAATCTGCATTTAGGTTTAGGAACAAAGTCAAGTATTGCAACGAGATGGTAAATGCAGATTTGTGTAGATTTTAATCGTACAACCTTTTGCCCGACTTGATTCTGTTGTTAGCGTTGATGGCTATATTGAAGTGATTAACTTTCAAAAATGACTGCCGATTATTTTTTCTATACTTTGACAGAAAAAAAAATTATCCACTTTATTTTTTTGCACTTTTATTTTGTTTTTCATTTTTATTTTGTAAATATCTTGAATTATGATTAGTGCTTTTAAACAACTGAAAAAACAAAGAAACACCCTCTATTAATTTTACAACTAACACTTAGTCCGGTGGGTGGCAACTACTTTCTTACTCATTTTTTATTTATTTATTTTTTTATTTTCTCCTGATGAGGGAGGTTTACCTGGACTTCATCTTAAGGGAGAATTTGTTTTGTTTTGTTAGGAACAAATAAGGAAATTTTAATATATTACAAATGAAACATAATATAGAATTTTGCTAAAGAACTTGTCATTTATGATAAATAATTTGCACAGTAAACTGATCTAAAAAAATTTGAAAAAAAAAAAAAAAAAAAATCTGAAAAACTCAAATAACTATAAATATGGTTAATTTTTACTGTCACCAACTGCAAAAATCAGACAATACTAATCAATATAAATGAGACGGACATTTTTGGAAGCTAATTATTTCAATGGAATCAGTGGTTTATTCAATTCTTTTTAGAATCGGATGCTTACAGCAGAGATCATCCTAAGGTTACCAGCATCAATAAGTGAAAGTGACGTCACCACAATATACCTTTATGGCCTTTCGATCCAAGCAATAAAAATGTATGAGAGTAGATCCAAAAGTAATGCTATATATATATATATTGGTTTTCTATGTAAATCCAATGAAACTCGCGTGATTACTAAAGAGGGCTACAATGTAGGACAGAGCTGGTATATAGTTTGTTTATTATACAAACGTTATTGGTTACAAATGTGCATACATGTTTCAGTAGAATCCTAATTCAAAGAGACCACTTCATCAGACTAAAAGAGGTGATATTGAAACCTTGAAATATTTATGCACATATGTAACCAATGTTTGGATAATAAGCATGTCATTCAAACGTGGTAGTGTTCAAATATATGGTTAAGTAGCAGTTTTAGTCATTTAGAACTGCTTTAAAGCTTCACCGCTCACTCATTTCTCAACCAAATTTCAGACAATTATTACAGTTGAAAGATCATCTTTGCAGCTATATTGTAAAAAAAAAAATCATTTCAATTTTTGTTCAGTAAAACGAAAGTTATGGTGAATTTACTTGTGCTCAAAATCGTAAAAAAACGTAAGGAGGTGAGTGACGTTTTTATGACTGGTTTCCATAGCAACCACGTTGCTTCAGTGACTACTGTTGCTACCAATTCACTTTTGCGAAAAGAGAAGTAACAAATGAAACAGAATGAAAGGGAGATGATTGGAGGATTTTATTGAGAGCAGACGAGTGCCATACATATAATGGATTTTGATAAAAATTAGAATAAGGATTCCTGCGACGGATACACTTCCAGTAAACCATACATTTTATTTCTCCTGAATGTAAGTATAATAGAACTCGACTGGCAGTGATGAGGCATCTAGATAGAATAATGATTTAAATAAATGATACCCAGTCAATCATCTCTAAATGTGTCAGGTTAAAAAGAAAAAAGTGACTGTTGAAACCACAAGGAGAAATGGCGGGGGGGGGGGGAGTAGCAAATGAAAAAAAAAATATTCTTCAAATTCAACTATTTTAGAAATTAATATAAGATTTTGAGGAAAAAAATGTAAAAACTCTCTACACCAAAACGATTATTAATGACTATTATTATATAAAAGGAATTTTGTGTGTGTGTGTGAGAGAGTGAGAGTATTCTCTACAGACTCTGAAATGGCTGGGCTGATTGTGTTGAAATTTCACTTGAATGTACTTGATGTGTTTGAGAGTGTTCTTACATAGGTTTTGTATCAGAATGCCTTTAAATTATCGAATCTACAATCAAAACAGCTTGATTAAAGAAAGTCTGATTTTGAATAAAGTTAACGCTTAACCTAACATAACATGAGCGCATTTAAGCTTTATCTCCACACAGGAAGAAAGGTCCATCCTATAAACTCAACTGTAGATTCTTTTTATAAGGTGATACGTCCAAAATGAACACAATTAAACCATGATACTTGACTTGTACGTTTAACTTTAATTCAAGTGATTATGTGAAAATAATTTCGTAAAATTAACAGTACTTTAATAAGACGGGTGCGTTCAGAGTAAATGTTTCTGTTTAGAGCACAATGAACCATGATACTTGACTCTTGCATTTTAAGTCATTATTTGAAGATAATTTTATAAATCCTAAAACTGTTCTATACAGTGCAATGTAGACTACAATCTATCGTGAACTAAGTTACTAGAGCGGGCAGTCGATTGATTTAATTCAAAAATGGATGATTTCACGGATTTCGATGACGATAAAAGTATGGGAGGGTGAAACATTTGTTGATCATCATTACAACCTGGACAATGTCGGGTCTCCCTGCTAGTAATATTTTTTTCTTTTTACATAGGAGTCACCATTTTTCAAAGCCTGGAGGCCACTCGAGGATAAGGGTTACTGAGAGTACAGTAGTCAATGGGACAATATCATAGTAATCGTTTGTAGTGGAAATTTGGTAAATTGGATTACTTAAGGGGACGGTTCATCAAGAATTTGTTTACGTTGGACTTGAAGACAACCAACTTGTAGTCAGCTGGAAAGCAGGCAAACGGAAGAGAGTTTGACAGGTGTGCAGTTCTAAGAAAGAAGCTTTGTACATGGAATCTACGTTTTGGTTTAGACAGATAAAGAGTGTGGGAAATTATTGACAATGGTTACAGCTAGAGGAGTGTTTTTTGTGAAAGTTTGGTGAAGTGGGACCATAGATTGGATCTCAGATGAGCACTTGCCATGGAAATAACGATAAAGCAGAGACAAGCTTGCAACGTCTCTTCTGTGGGGAAAAAGGTTGCAGGGAAGCAGGTTAATGTAGTTTGCTTGAAGCATTGCTGAATGCGTATAAAAATAATTATTAGAAGACAATAGAATGGCGAGGAACAAAACTAAAAGATATAATGGTGGAATGAGTTATGCAGCTTCCATGATTTCTAACACACATACGTTATTTATGTAAAGTTGCGTTTTTTCGTCACACTCACATTCATATTAAAAGCCTACATTTTTCTACTTAAAAATTATTAAAATAAACTTAATATAGTCAGTCATGGATATGCGAGTGACTAAATAAAAACTAATTTGCATATTCTTTGGAAAACACTTTTTATGGTTTATTATTGGATGATTGGGTTTATTTTATTATTACACTTCTGAAAGCCCGCAAGCTGGGGCCTCACCACTGGATATAGTTTAAGGTTATATCCAAGACCACTTCAATAAGGACATATATAATTCAACATGGCTACCTTTTGAATCCTGACTTCCAACACCTTTGTACGAGTCACATACACAAACTCTTTTCTCTTCAAACCTTTTTGTTTTCATCCAAACTGATTGACTCGTTCCATTTCCATTCTTCTTTACTTAACGAAGATAATCAATAAAGTTTTTATAAATATTAGAATGCTGTTGAATTCTAAAGATCCAGGCCAAGGAATATTAGAGAGGAGGATCAGAACGTACGTCTCTACAACCTCCCCAACCTCTAGGCCTTAGTCCACAGGGAGGAAGTTAAATGAGGATAAACCAGCTGACCACTCAAAGGCACACACAGCCTTCCTCACCTAGTGCACATACAGGCAAACAGAATTGCTGCTCACTCATACCACGGCCACCGAAATATAGAAGGCATGTTAACTGAAAAATGCCTGCAGGCAATGTAGGTAAGATTTGTCGAACTGTTACTGTCAATACTTTATGATGGCATTTTTAAAAAGAGCATTAAAACATGTTAGAAAAGAAAAGAAAGTAACCCAACTCGATGAATACTGAAACTGAACTTTATTCAATATAAAATATAAATATTATCTTATGTAAAATTACGTAATTTTAAAGAAATATACAATCTAATACTGATAAAACTGAATTATGAATTTAAGGAACAAACAATTAAAGAAACATAAAACACAAACAATCCTTGGCCTTCGGGGCAAGATCACAGTGTAGTATCTGTTCTGATGCTACAATTTACCTTTTCTGTCCTCAGCCGGTGGAGGAGAAATATTTAATGACTGAGAAAATTTTTATTCATGTTCCTATCCAGAGTGCCCCATATTGGGAAGCTGAATTTTCCCCCACAAGATTATATGTTGAAATATTTAAATAACTATTATTTTTAATACAGAAATTACATTTAAAGTTTTGGTTTTCTGTTCTTCTATGTTCATTTTTCCCCATATTTTTCATCAAACCGTGTAGTGTATTTTCATCAGTTACATGGTTAGGAATCCTATACTCCGCTATAGTCTTCATTTTCATATCAGTGCAGAATACATGAATATGGAAATGAAGTTCACATAACTATTAAAAGACAATCATACTATAATGTGAATATTGGTTAAAAACTAAGAAAATATAGTAAATATCTACGATATTAAATCAGGGTAATGGTGAATTTGAGAGAGGACATTATTATAATTATTATTACTATTATTATTACTATTATTACTATTATTATTATTATTATTTCACTCACTAGGAGTTGTCTCACTGGCCATCATCAGTGATCGCTCACTGGCAGTAACCTGTGGTATTTGCTGGAGACCGCGTGACAACAAGTCTCCCCAGATTTCCAATGTTCTCCACCTCTTGACCACTCATGCAGATGATTGCATGTTATCGCAACAGCCGTTTACCATTGATTTCTCATTGGCATCAGCTATTGGTGTTTCCTGCGGTTTGGGTGACTAAATGCCTCTCCAAGGTACCAAATTTTAACTGCACACTTCCAGTAGAGGTCTGGTTAGTACTCTCCCATCTTGGACTTTCCATCCTCCCTGACCCTTCACAACTAGTTGGTGTGGCACCAGTCGATGTCATCTACAGTTTTTTGGCACTTCACAGGGAACGTAAACTGGTTTTAATTTAATGGCTGCTTCCTGAGGTTTTCTTCCACTTTCTTCGTATATATGTCATACACTTTTTTTATAATCGAGCATGTATTTTATTTTTTGAATTGTTTTTATTTCTTTAATCAAATTTGATTCATATTTTTATTTTGTGCTTGTTTTTATTTTATTTTCATTTTGTTTTAATTTATTTTATATTATATTTTCCACACTAATATTTTTATTTTTTGTTAAATTTATTTTTTCAAATAATCCTTTTGGCCTTTTTTCTCTCTCAAATAGTATCTTCAAAAAAGTTTTTGTGATTAACCAATCAAAACCTTTTGCGTATGCGTTTTTTAGGGAGCACCCATTAAATTAAAAACCGTTTACGCAAGGTCCATGTTCCCCATGAAGTACCTTTTTTTATTATTGTTGTTGTTATAATAATAATAATGATAATGATAATGATAATGATAATAATAATAATGATAATGATGATAATAATGATAATGATAATGATAATGATAATAATAATGATAATAATAATAATGATAATAATGATAATAATAATAACGATAATAATGATAATAATAATAATGATAATAATGATAATAATAATAATAATAATATAATAATGATAATGATAATAATAATAATAATAATATGATAATGATAATAATAATAATGATAATGATAATAATAATAATAATAATAATGATAATAATGATAATGATAATGATAATGATGATAATAATAATAATAATAATAATAATAATGGTGCTTGTGCAGTGTATGCACCATGCTATATTTTAGACAGAATTTTCAAGTTAAATTAAATTTTTATGGTATCTTTTTTTTCATTAAATTATTAGGTAAAAGTGCAGAATAGTTAGAAAGACCCCCTCCTGTTAAGAATGGCTTTCTAAATAACGTTATTATTTCAGCACGTTGCGTACAACATTTATTTATAAGATAAACCGCAAGAAAATATGTTAACTAAAATTTAATGTACTCTTTATTTTTAGTTCATATCAAAACTTTAATTAAAACTGATTAGTTAATGAATATTTAAGATGAATTTGTGTTTGTATGTCTCGGGAAAGAACAAAATTCCTTTTTCATTTCCCATTTCAGTCATGTAAATTATTTACAGATATAATGTAATAAAACAACAAAAAATTTTTAAGTTTTAAATATATTTCAAAGAAATAAATTATGTCCGGTGCTAAAATATTGAATTCATCAATTGTTTTTGTTTTTTAACTAAAACAAAACAACAACGAAAATAAAACAAAAAAAACTGTCATGAAAAATGCTTCTAACTTTAAAATATTTGGAAATACTCAATGAAAAGTTTTATTTATTATTAAAAGGACGGACTGGAAAATAATCTCATATAAAAATTGTTTGTTTTGCAGTTAAAAAAAAAAAAAAATTAAATATTCGACTTCCTTCGATAGAAATAAAAATTCCTTCGATAGAAATAAAACAAGTTCACTTACCATTATATTTTGTTAGATTAAAATTATCCCAATGTGCAATTATGATAATTGTAATAATAATCTAAATGGAGAAATTTTTTTCTCTTTAGGAGAATAAAAAAAACGTATAATTACAACAGCCACAAATATAAGGCAACGAAAAATATTTTTTTTATGGCCATGTGGTTGAACATTGGAAACTTTAGGCACCTTCATGCCTTTACCTACATGTTGATCTGGTAATGACGTCACTGTCATGTTCATTGGCCTGCTCTCTCGGCAGCCATTCTCATACGCACTAACAAACAAAGGTGGGCCCACATTTACGCTGTGCCCGACTACTGCTTGCTCACACACATATTCACACTATGGAGTATTCTTGCCACATCTGGGCTGGGGCATTTACCCCTAGACCCTCATTCTTACACAGGGTTCAAAAAAGGGTCCAAAAAAGTCTAATAGGTCCCATACAATCAACCAAGCTCCCTGTCCCGTTGCTGCAATGTGATATCCCTATGCTAGTTTTACAAGTGCTTTAATGGAATGTGCTCTGATGAACTTGTAGCACTTGTGCTCTCTCGACATATATACTCCCGACTAACCTGACAGGCAGCAAAATCCCACCCTTTCACTGCTGAGGTCCTTAAATGCAAGAAAGCCTTCTGCTTTAATAGTTTCTTCCCTCAAACTGCTGGACTTTGGAATTCTTTTCCTGGTTCCTGGTTCCTGCTTGCCTGACTGCACTAAACTGCAGAAGTTTAAACATAATGTGAACAGATATCTCGTTGCTAACCCCCCCCCCCCCAGTAAATCGACTCAGAGTAAATACGTCTTTAAAAATAAAATAAAAGATTATATATTTGGTTTGTAAATAAAAAATGTTTATGTTTTTCTAAATAAAATTTTGAAAAACGTTCATTCATGTGGGGAAATTTCAATAGCTTATGCCTACAGAGTGAATGAGGTATTATGGTGAGCTCAGGTAATAGACAAAGTGGATGAACCCCCGATCCCCATTATTCCTTTTTGGCCTCATGCCGCATTGTTTTAGGGACCTCTCTCATTCTTTGTAAAATAAAGTGTTCTATAAAAAATAGGTGGCCCCTAGCCGATATTTTCGAGAGTCATCCAATCTTTTTGATTGACTAGCCTTAATTTAAACCTTCGCCACTTTCGTTTTGGCGATGGACGCAACGGCAAAGACGTCACATTTTTTTAACGTTTTTTTCCTCCTTTGTGGTATGGGTTCGAGCCTGCCTGCCTGCTACCACTTTTTTTTTTTTTTTGCTCAACACACACCTCCAAACACCCGGGCAACGCCGGGCACCCAGGCTAGTCTATAATATAAATCTCACCTGACTGTTTAAATGTATTTATGTATGTATGTATGTATGTATGTCTAAAACTTTTGACAGAGGCAACGGATTTTCACGAGTTATTTTCACGAGACAAATATCGAAAAATTATCCAAAAACATTAATTCCTTCACCCTCAACTGGGCATTTTCTACAAGGAGGGTCTTTTTTTTCGCTGACATTTTTTGCAAGTCATTCAAAGCTCGCGTAAACGATGTCGCATAAAAAGGTGTTACTTTGACTGCCCATATCGTCACGACCATGGTAGGCACATTGATAAGAGGGTCTGTTTTTTTTTCACCTCTTTTTTCTCTGGTGCGTTACAGGTTCGAGTCTGCTTGCTATTCTTTTTTTTTTTTTTTGCGTTTGCAATTTTCCTTTTTTTTTTTCTCAACCAACACCCTGACACACACCTCCACTTTCTTTCCTGCCTTCACGTCACAGGTTCGAGCCTGCCTGCCCGTTACAACTTTTTTTTTGGTCAACATACACCTCCAAACACCCGGACAACGCCAGACCCACAGGCAAGTCTATGATATAAATCTCACCTTTTAAACAAATATATGTATGTATGTTTGTATGTCTGCCTAAAACTTTCGACAGAGGCGACTGATTTTCACAAGAGCGGTATCTTTTCGAAGCTCGACCCTTCAGACAACAAATATCGAAAAATTGGCTAAAAAAATGAATTCCTTCATCCTCAACTGGCCACTTTTCTACAAGGAGGGGTCGCTTTTTTCGCCGAAATTTTCGAAAGTCATCCCTTCTTTTCGATTGTATAGCCTTAATTTAAACCTTCGCCACTTCTGTTTTAGCGATGGACGCCACAGCAAAGACGTCACTTTTTTCACGTTCTTTTCCTACTTTGCGTCATGGATTCGAGCCTGCCTGCCTACTACCACTTTTTTTTTTTGCTCAATACACACCTCCAAACACCCGGGCAACGCTGAGCACCCAAACTAGTCTATAATATAAATCATACCTGTCTATTTAAATGCATGAATGTATGTATATATGAATGAATGTATGTTTGTATGTCTGCCTAAAACTTTCGACAGAGGCGACAGATTTTCACGAGTTCTGTATCCTTTTGAAGTCCGACCCTTCGGACGACAAATATAAAAAAACTGGCTAAAAACATTAATTCCTTCACACTCAACTGGGCACTTCTCTACAGGGAGGGATCGCTTTTTCTTTTGCAAATATTTTCGAAAATCATCCCCTCTTTCGATTGTCTAGCCTTAATTTAAACCTACGTCACTTCCGGTTTAGCGATGAGCGCAACAGCAAACGCGTCACGTTTTTTTTTTTTTTCACGTTCTTTTGCTCCTTCGCGGTACAGGTTCGAGCCTGCCTGCCTAGTACCACTTTTTTTTTTTTTTGTGCTCAACACACACCCGGGCAATGCTGCGCACCCAGGCTAGTCAAACATAAAAGCAGACATTTTAAATTTCTCTTCTGCCCTTCTCCTTCTCTTCGCCGAACATCTCTCACCTGCAGCAAGCCTGTTATTTGCATGCATCACAAACATGCAGCCCGCAAAACATATCGCTTAAAACAGGGTTCATGGTAATCATTTATTAAGGCTAAGAGCCACCCGAGGATAAAAATTAACACATTAGTTCCTCCTATATTATAATTCCCTCAATGTAAAAAAGAAAGAAAAGATAATCTGTATGATTTAAGTAAAACTATCATATTCTAAAAATCACATAAATTGATTAAGTAGTTTTATTTTTCAATAAGAAAATTATTTGTCAGCGATTAACGGGAATTCGTAGGCATTACAACATAAATCTAATAAGTATGAATTATTGTTGAGATATCTCCTTTGTTTCTTGAAATATTTGTCAAAAAATGACGGGTGACGTTGTCACTTCTTATAAAATTTGATTTTCTTATGTAAAAAAAAAAAATCAATTTATATGATTTTTGGAATATTATATTTTCGTTTCATTACAGATACGTATACACCATACCGGGAAGTTATTTGCATCATTATCCCAAAACAAGAGAAAATCTTTTTTTTTTATACGAATTTATATGCCGGTTTATCTAGCTAGTCTGAAATAAAATAAGTCATGCTGAAGTGACAAAAGCCGTAAATCAAAATTCAATACGCAGAGTAGAATAGAAAAAAAAAGTCTCCCCCAACTCAGCCCACTTCGTACCTCACTCCTACTTGAAGAAAATTAGTAATATCTCTTTCGCTCCCATTCATGTGATAAACACGGTAAGCAGAGAGAGAGAGAGAGAGAGAGAGAGAGAGAGAGAGAGAGAGAGAGAGAGAGAGAGAGAGAGAGAGAGAGAGAGAGAGAGAGAGAGAGATATGTGTCACTAACTACACTAACAATCCTGGTGATAGGATCAGGATCGCCGTTCCGGCTTTGACGATCCAGATTGATTTGTAATATGAAATAATTTATTGGCGGATTATTTTACAAGCATTGAGAGAGCCTTTATACATACATACATACATACATACATACATACATACATACATACATACATACATACATACATACATACATACATACATACATACATACAACCTTTTTTGTACAAAATTATACGGACACGCTTAAGGAAGGACTTAATATCATATCGCACGCACCATTTATCTTCTCTTTTTTTGATTCCAACTCTCACTTCCAATTCATTAAAAAAATAATAAAAACAAACAAACAAACAAGCAAACAAACAAACAAACAAACAAATATACAAACAACAAAAAACGGAAAATTCAGGTAACTATCCGCTTTTTTTATATTCCAAGATAAAGACACGAACATGTCAGAATCCTATAATTTTTTTTATGTGTATTGATATTCATATTAAAAACCCTTTTTTCTGCTTATATCAAAAAAGAAAATACAACTTTGTTATATATGGTTCGTAGAATTGCATTCATCGGCAAAAGATCAAGCTAATTTTCATATTCTTTTAAACATTCATTTTAATTAATTCCCTATTAATTCTTTTTTCAGTTTTCTTATGGGATATATATATATATATTTATATATATATATATATATATAAAAAAATTAAGTATTAAAAAACTTTTAGAAAATTAATTAAAAAAAAATTAAAAAATTAAAAAAAATATACATATGTACTTGGGAGTCACCGCTATCAAGGCCCGAAGTCCACTCGAGGATAAGGATTAATGAATGTGAGGTGGTATTTTAGTAATCGTTAATAGTGTACGTTGGGAAGAACTTGACTATTTATGGGGACGGTTCAAAAAGAACTTGTATACATAGGATTTGAAGGTTATCATGTTGTAGTCAATCGGGAAGCAGGAGAGCAGAACAGAGTTCCACAGGCGGGTAGTTCTGGGAAAGAAACTGTCCATGAAATCCGTGTTTAGATTTAGACACGGATAGAGAGTTGGGGGAAATCGTTTGTTGTGGTTGTAGCTAGTCGAGTGTTTTTTTTTAAGTTTGGCAAAGGGTAACCATAGATTGGAGTTCAGTCGAGCACATGCCATAATATATATATATATATATATATATATATATATATATATATATAAATATATAAATATATACATATACATATATATATATATATATATATATATATATATATATATATATATATATATATAAAGCTGAATGTGTGTGTGTGTGTGTGTGTCTGGTCACGAATAGGCTCATATTTGGTTGACTATTTTAAAAAACTGATTACATATAATGATAGAAGATGTATGGAGACACAGGAATGGGTATGTTTGATCTGGCAGAACGGTGGTTCATTAAAATTGTGGGATCTGCGTTCGCGCCTGGTCCACAAAGTATGGAAATAAAAAAATTAAAAATTAAAACAAAAACGTTTACAAGTGTTTTTGATATAGATGTACATAATAATACTTTGATAAGTATTTTTTAACTTAAATACGGATGGTGTAATAAAATTGGGGGTCTGCGTTCGCGCCTGACCTCCATAGGATGGAAACAGGCACAAACTTTAATAAAGACTTTTCATATCTATCTGTGTAAGTATACTTTGATAATTATGTTTCAGTTTGAAAAAATATGGTATAATAAAATTATGGGGTGTTTGTTCGCTCCTGACCTCCATAGAATGGAAATATGTCACAAAGTTTAACAAGTTTTTTAATATAGATCCACAGAATATTGTGATAAGTGTTTCAGTGTGAACAGGTATGGTATAATAAATTATGTGGTTTATCTATTTTATTTTTACTTTCATCATATTTTGCTTTGGTTTTGATACCCCAAATTCGAAACTATCTCTTTACAACCCTTCCTTTTCATAACCTATCATACTTTCATAAATCAGAGTCCATTTTCTGTGGGCTGTTTTTGAACCCAGTCAATGACGGGTAGTTTTGCTAGTAAACATATATATATACATGTATATAAATATAAATATAAATATAAATATAAATATATATATATATATATATATATATATATATATATATATATATATATATATATATATATATATATATATATAGATGCTAATGCAGAGAGTGATGCGCGCTATTTTTTTAAATCGTGTTTCCACGTTTAATTAAAGTTTTATATGTGATTTTATTTAATTGTAAGGTTAAAGTACAGAATAGGTACAAAACACTCTCCCCTCCACATGTTAAGAATGACTTTTTAATTAATAACGTTATTATTTCAGCACGGATCACTCTCTGCATGCGTACCATATAAATATATATATATATATATATATATATATATATATATATATATATATATATGAATATATATATATATGAATATATATATATATGAATATATATATATAAATATATATATATATATAAATATATATATATATATAAATATATATATATATATAAATATATAAATATATATAAATATATAAATACATATATATATATATATGGATATATATATATATATATATGAATATATACATATATATATATATAACTATATATATATATATATATGAATATATATATATATATATATATATATATATATATATATATAACTATATATATAAATATATATGGAGAAATATACATATATAAATATATATATAAATAAATCCTTTACTTCAATTTCCCCTGCTATGTGATTTCTATTTTAATCAATTTTTGATTATGATTTTCCATGTCTAACTGACTTTAGCAAATAGGGTGAATACCATTATATCTATTTGCTAATATTTCCTCCTCTGAAGAAACGGTAGGCATCGAAACCCTATAGGATAAGGAGTTAAAATATTTCTTAAGTATTCTTTGTCTTACTTGGAATAATAAAAATCCTTGATTTGAATAAAGGTTTTTTAATTTCATTGAATCACTATAATTTGCTTTATTTGCTTTATCCTGTATATTGAGCAACTCCTATTTAGATGGGATAATACATGGAATATTACGACTAGTAATATTTTGTAAATCTTATAATCACAGGTTTCCATAACAGCTGATTGTTGGATAAATCGATTCGGAAGAATATATATATATATATATATATATATATATATATATATATATATATATATATATATATATATATATATATATAGTTGGGGGAAATCGTTTGTTGTGGTTGTAGCTAGTCGAGTGTTTTTTTTAAGTTTGGCAAAGGGTAACCATAAATTGGAGTTCAGTCGAGCACATGCCATAATATATATATATATTTTTGATATATATATATATATATATATATATATATATATATATATATATATATATATATATATATATATATATATAAAGTTGATCTATCCTGTATATTGAGCAATTCCTATTTAGATGGGATAATACATAGAATATTACGACCAGTAATATTTTGTAAATCTTATAATCACAGGTTTCCATAACAGCTGATTGCTGGATAAATCGATTCGGAAGAATATATATAAATATATATATATATATATATATATATATATATATATATATATATATATATATATATATATATATATATATATATATATATATATATATCCACCTATTAAGTGTTTTTTTCAGATTAAATATGTTTTTAACTCTTTTTCAAAGTGTTTTTTAACATGACTTATTAAATATTTCTTCTTATTATAAGCTCTGGATATTATTATTATAAGCTTTATCTCCTATTTGGTCTTATCGAGCTTTTACATCTGGTTGAGATTACTTTATAAATATTAATTCTTTAATTTCTTTTATAATTAAAACAGTTAATAAAACATGTTAAAAAACATGTTGAAATGAGTTGAAAACATATTTAATCTGAAAAGGAAACACTTGATAAATGGATAGTCCTTAATCCGCGGAGTTTCGAAGAAATACTTTCCTTCTCATCAGAGGGTAGGAATTAGCAAAATGCGGGATAGGATTTTGCATGCAAAAGTATTTGATGAAACAACAAGGAAGTCAAAGATCTTACTTAATAACAAAAAAGTGAAGCAGAGGGAATATGGTGAAGAAAAAGGTGATTACACGTGAATGCATAGTTTGGTGGAAGATAAATTATCCAGTGACATTAATATCCAAATATATATATATATATATATATATATATATATATATATATATATATATATATATATATATATATATATATATATATATAGAGAGAGAGAGAGAGAGAGAGACTAGCTGGCTTTGTATGTTCTCTATCCCTTCACAGTTAGCTACTTTAAAAGTTTAAAAGTTTAAAATATTTGAAATGAAAATGTATATGAAAAGTATTTCATTCATAAGTTTGTCATTAACACAAACAATACAAAACTTTTGCATATAAACATATACTGACATTTTCCTCCGTGCCTGAGGGTTATAAAAAAGTGAACTTTAGTTCGAGTTTCTATTCGACCCAACAGATCAAACAGTGATGTATGCATGGTCACCCGTGAATGCACAATAAACGAGGTATAAAAAAAAGAACTAAGTTCAGCATTGCCCCCCCTCCCATTTAGAGGACGTCAAATCCTGGTGAAAATGAACAAAGGTGCAGTTTTAAGTCTTAACATATGTAAATTTGAGTTCTGCACCATGCAAAAAAAAAAAAAAAAGAAAATGACCAAATCCATCATTTGCCTCCCTCATTTAGCCCCAAAAGTCGAAGAGGCCTTAACATATTTAAATTTGAGTCCAGCACCATGCGAAACTGCTAAATAGACATACACAGAAAATTTTGGACAAATATGGTAAAACAGTCCCAAAAATTGGGGTGTTCTTATTAGCCCTAAAAGAGCCCCTGAGGCACACCCAAGATTTATCGCCAAGTATAGACAAACAAAATTATATAGAAATCAGTTACAACTTTTCAGAAAGTTTTATAAAAATCCAAGGCATCAATTTTTGTTTTTAATAAGCACAAGATTATCAATTTTAGCCATTTTAACTCGAAAGGCATCTCTGGGGAGGGGCAACCGGAGTTTTCCCGGAAAATCGGATCTGTTATTTTTACTTATATCATGTTTAATGTTTGTGCGAAATTTCAAAAAATTCCAAGACGTAGTTATTGAGAAGTGCGGACAGACGAACGGACGAACGGAAAAAATAAAATAAAATAAAAATTAGCGGGACCTGTGGAAATTTCATAGGGGGCTCATTAATATCTAATATATTGATGTTGGCATTCTGTAGATGTTCGATATAAATGGAGACGTTCTGATAATTTTGTAGCTCTTTTGTTAAAACTGCAAAAAATGTATGTATATGTGTGTATATATATGTAAATGTATATATGTATAGACATATGTGTGTATATGTGTGTGTATATGTGTATATATATGTAAATGTATATATATATGTATATATATGTATATACGTATATACGCATATATATACATATGTATATGCATATATACATACATGTATATATCTATAATATAAAGCTGAATGTGTATGTGTGTGTGTGCGTGTGTGCGCGCGCGCGTGTGTCTGGTCACGAATAGGCTCCTATATGGTTGACTATTTAAAAAAATTGAATACATATAATGATAGAAGATGTATCGCGACACAGGAATGGGTATGGTTGATCTGGCAGCACGATGGTTCATTAAAATTGTGGGATCTGCGTTCACGCTTGGTCCACAAAGTATGGAAATAAAAAAATTAAAAATTAAAAAAAAAAACGTTTACAAGTGTTTTTGATATAGATGTACATAAGAATACTTTGATAAGTATGTTTTAACTTAAATAGGGATGGTATAATAAAATTGTGGGGTCTGCGTTCGTGCCTGGCCTCCATAGAATGGAAATAGGCACAAACTTTAATAGAGACTTTTCATATCTATCTGCGTAAGTATACTTTGATAATTATGTTTCAGATTAAGAAATATGGTATAATAAATTCGTTCGCGCCTGACCTCCATAGAATGGAAATATGTCACAAAGTTTAACAAGTTTTTTAATATAGATCCACAGAATATTGTGATAAGTGTTTCAGTGTGGACAGTTATGGTATAATAAATTATGGGGTTTATCTATTTTATTTTTACTTTCATCATATTTTGCTTTGGTTTTGATACCCCCAAATTCGAAGCTATCTCTTTACCAGGCTTCCTTTTCATAACCTATCCATTTTCTGTAGGCTGTTTTTGAACCCACTCAATGACGGCTAGTTTTGCTAGTATATATATATATATATATATATATATATATATATATATATATATATATATATATATATATATATATATATATATATATATATATATATGACTTAACTGCCATCAGCTATAACCGAATCCGAAACCAAAACTCATGAAGAATTCTTGGTAAATTTTTTTCTGACAAGAAATGGAAGTACATGACAATTTAACAACCCGGGTGTAAGCGTGACACAAAATAACACACGCTATCGTATTAATATATAGATAACTCTACTATTTTGCCATTGCATTGGCGATCCCATCTTTTAAAAAGGGGGTGGAAAGTGATAATGTACGCACGAACATGAAGTGGCATGGCGTATTATGTAGATGAGATTAGAATCGCATTCACAGTAGTTGCCGAGGATTGTTATCTCAAGAAACGCCCTTTTTTTTTTTTTATCGCGACGTAAAACGATTTGTCATCTTTAACGCGAATCGCCGGACGTCAGATGAAACAAACGAAATGGTGATTTAACACCGTTGCCTTCACCTCCGCTTCCGTAGAATTTCCTAGAAGTGTTTTTTTTTTAATGAAAACATTTAATTCATTAATTCATCTCAAGAATAGCAACCTATTGACAGATAAATAAAATAGATTAATTAGTTTGATAAACACACACACACACACACACACACACACACACACACACACACACACACACACACACACACACACACACACACACACACACACACGTTTATATGGAAAATGAAAAGTTACATGCTAAAATAAATAAAATTTATTTTAATCTGAGCTATTAGAAATTAGAATATCTCCTGTCAAAACAAACAAACAAACAAACAAACAAACAAATTAAAAAAACATTTCTTTTGCCTTTTCATTAGCCGATTCTTGCTCTATGTAAATATTAGAACAGCTACGCCGTTTGAATCAGTATATATATATATATATATATATATATATATATATATATATATATATATATATATATATATATATATATATATATATATATGAAATAAAATGGAGGTGAAAGGACCTGAATACTCAACGTTTCGCCAGATTTATGCGGGCTTTTTCAAGAGGGATGGGCATTGACGAGATAATCGGAAGATTTGGGGCTATATATAATGATGGGGGAGAGCAGCGTGTTTTCCTTATGTAAATAAGATGTCTATATACAGATATACATTTTATGATCAGAAAAAATAAATTAGAGTAAACTAGTGAATTACGTCTAAAACTTTAGTCTGCAGACTTGCAATTTGATATACAGGGTACTGAGATGTGGAAAAATCGATGTGATAGTTTTCGGCCAGAAATTTGGCGATTTAGGTTCAACGATTTGACCTTTGAGAACCCTACCAAACTCCTCCGACAATTTTGGGTCTAAACACTTGAAATTTTAGATATAGATTTCTTGGGCATGGACCTAACTTAATAACTTTATTTGAGCCCAAAACAATAAATGTTAAGGGGTCATAATAGGGGCCAAAGTTTAAAAAAAATGACCTTTTTTTTTTTTTTGCTCAGTATACACTTCAAAACACCCGGGCAATGCCGGGCTGGAATGCTAGTTTATATATATATATATATATATATATATATATATATATATATATATATATATATATATAGATAGATAGATAGATAGATAGAGAATAAATGAAAAAAACAAAAACAAACTATATTCCAAAATTCATGATGTTGACTATCTTATAAATTATTCCTTTAATTCTGTTGACTTTTACAAATTTTTGACAGTATCTCTATATTGCTCTGTAATTACATTGAGCTTCTTAAATTAAGGATTGGTATTTAATATAAGAAAATATATTTCTACAGAAATATATATATATATATATATATATATATATATATATATATATATATATACTATAATAATTATTAAATATCTACAGTGTTTCATCCTTTCGGGAATCTTCAGTGCAGGGTGTCACGATTAACACAGTCGATAGATTCGAACCCGAGGACAAAAGCCATCTTCGGTTTAATTAGCAAGGATCTAATCCATTCGGCTACGGTTAATCGCGTGAAATAAAGTTGAAATTTAAACATTTTATTTTTAAATGTTTTTTACGTCAGTCTGAGTAATCTAATCATAATACGATGATTAGCGCATAAAAGCTAAATTGACTGACTTAATTCAATTGAAAGTGCTGAACGATAAGAAACGAGTTTCTTAAAGGGGCGTACATTATACATATATATATATATATATATATATATATATATATATATATATATATATATATATATATAAATAGTCTAAAGAAGATTTGAATAAAAAAGATTGCAAAAATAAAAATAAAGAATGCAGTTTAAATTCCCGGAAGAAAAAAAAAAATTAACTTTAACCTATCGCAGACTTAGCACCTACATAATCCAACTTCTGGGCCTGCAATAACATTTCCAAAATGGCCACGTTGACGTAGCCGTGATAAATCATTGTTTTTCGCTGTAAAAAAAAAAAAAAAACTACTTGATCAAATGAAGTTTTTTTTTTTCGTAGAACTTCAGTCTATAACAGTTACGTACAATAAAAATTTTTTTTCAATATTTCCATTTTTTAATGTCGTCACTAAACTGTATAAGTACCAGACTATCAATACACACAAAAAAATATAGATTTATTTTTGGGTAAAGTTCCCCCGGGTTTTCCTTTCACTTCAGTAAATAATGGTCTTTTGTTATATATATGGCGTACTATTATCCTTATATATATGATGTTTATGTTTATATATATGTATAAATGATAGTGTCTGTGTGTGTCTGTGTGTCTGTGTGCATTTCCCTACGCTAAAACTCTGTCAATTTTAAGCCTACAGATTCGAAATTTGATATACAGGGTACTGAGATTTGGGAAAATCGATGTGATAGGTTTTCGACAGAAATTTGGCGATTAAGTGGTCAATATTCAACAATTAGACCTTTGAGAACTCTACCAAACTCCTCTTACAATTTAAGGTCTGAACACGTGATATTTTATATATAGATTCCTTGGACATGGATCTAACTTATTAACTTTACTTGATCCCTAAACAATAAATGTTAAGAGGTCATAATAGGGGTCAAAGTTTAAAAAAATTGACCGTTTTTTTTTTCCTCAGCATACACTTCAAAACACCTGGGCAACGCCGGGCACCGATTGCTAGTATTTTATAAATTACTAATATATATATATATATATATATATATATATATATATATATATATATATATTAGTAATGGGACGATTCCAATATATTTTCCGATTCCGTACTAAATTTATGAATCCGATATAATTATCAATTCGATTTCGACTCTTTATAAAACTAGATATTTAATTATAAAATGTTTATTTTGTCCCGATTACCGTAAAATCATATCTTAAATGTGCGTATATATTCTCAAATGTAAAAAATATTCTTGTGAGGGGGTGACTTATAGATTTTAGTTTAATTGGAAGTGTAAAATCAATAAATATTTTGTTATTACAACCAGCAGTGAAAAATTTTGATTTAAACAAAATCAAATAAAAAATATGATTACATGAATCGTTTTTGGCATTGGAAAATAGACACACATTTCGATTCCGATACCCTAAAAAATTCTGATTTTTCCGATTTCAGATTCCGATTAATCACCCCAACATGAATATATATTTTTTTGAAAATGACTTTATTTTTATTTTCGACAATCATTTTAGACTTCCAGATCGAGAATAGCAAAGAGTTTCTTCCCTCAGACTGTTAGACTTTGGAATTTACTCCTTTTTCTTATTTACTTGCCTCCCCACGAGGACAGAGTTAGACACAAAATCGATTTTTAATGCAGGGAAAATCCAGCTCCCCAAAAAGGGGCACTCTGGATAGGAACAAAAATAAAAAATTGTCTCAGTCATGAAGGATTCTCCTCTACTGACCGAGGACAGAAAAGGTGAAGTGTAGCATCAGAACAGATGGTATTTATTTGCTCCCCCACCGAGCAAATTAGGCACAAGGCCAATTTTTAATGTGAGGAGTGAAGGGAGGGGGAAGGGAAAAAGGGGACCAGCTCCCGAGAGGTGGGAAATGGGAGCTGGTTAAAGGTCAGGCATGTGGGGTTGCCCCCACATCTGGTCTTTGCTAGTCATAGCTAGTCATAGCTGCAGTATCTGCCGGAACAGATACTACACTTTGATCTTGTTTATGCAGTTTGTTGCATGAAATTTACAAATTAAGTTATAACACAAAAAATAACATACAAGAAACTTAGGTATGAAGCCTATAAGAAATTTGAGGGAGATGGGGGGGGCTTTCTAAAAGGTCTATTAAACTTTGAAGAATACACCATTCACCATAATACCGCATTCTTGGCCTAAAGGCCAATACTTTCCTGACTGTACTGACATGAAAAAATTTAAATGTAATGTGAACTGACATTTCGCTCATCTCCTTGCATGATCCCATGTAAACATGGCTTAAAATAGTAGCCCTCCCCCCTCTTTTTTTTTTTTTTTTACAAAGGAGTCATCACTTATCAAGGCCCAGATGCCACTCGAGGATAAGTGTTAATAAGCGTACAGTGGTTAATGGGACAATGTCGTAATAATTGTTAGTAGTGGAAATTAGGTAAATTGGATTATTTTAGGGGAACGGTTCATCAAGAACTTGTTTACGTTGGACTTGAAGACGACCATATTATAGTCAGCTGGAAAGCAGGCAAAAAGAAGAGAGTTCTACAGGTGTGCAGTTCTAAGAAAGAAACTTTGTTCATGGAATCTACGATTAGGTTTAGGCATAGATAAAGAGTGGAAGAAATTATTGATAGTGTTTTCAGCTAGACAAGTATTTCTTGTGAAAGTTTGGCGAGGGGGACCATAGATTGGAGATCAAATGAACACTTGTCATGAAAATAACGATAAAGCAGAGACAGGCTCGCAACGTCTCTTCTGTGAGAAAGAGGTTGCAGGGAAGAAAAAAAGGGCACCTCTCACGAGGCTACGAAGTCTGTTTTGAATTCTGTCAAAGCAGGATAACGTCTTTCTAGCAGCTCCTGCCCAGATGTGGCAACAGTACTCCATCCTTGGACGTACCTGGATCTTATATAGGTAGAGAATTGCATCAGCACTGAGATATTTACTGGATCGATAGAAGGAGCTCACCATTTTCCCAGCATCCTTGGCAACAGATTTGTTGTAGGTGTTCCTTTTCAGATCAGGACTAACGATCAAGCCTAGGAGCTTGTCAAAACATGAAGCCTCCTCAAGATAAAAGCCATCCATTTCAATTGATGCCAGATGGGGATCAGAATGTTGATGATGTAAAGACAGAAGTTTGGTTTTAGACGCATTAAAAGTAACCAGCCACTTCTTTCCCCATTGTACCACATGCTAAAGATCAGAGGATAGAAAATCAGAGAAAACTTGGTCGTTAACGGTCTTTGATGTGTTGCCATAGATGGTAGTGTCGTCAGCATAAATGTCAACGAATGATCAAAGGATGTGATTTGAAAGATCATTGATGTTCTTTTGTTCTTTATGTTCCAAATGTTTTGTTAGGGGAGGTGGAGGACAAGAGTAAAAAAAAAAAAAAGATGCTTATTTTTATTTTAAAATTAACATTCCATTTTAATAAGAAAATGAACAGAAACTCGAAAAAAAATATTTAAAAAAAATGACAAAATGATTTCATTATTGGAAAAAACAATAGATAAAAAAAAACAAAAAACAAAACAAAAAAATGCAAAAACTTTGTTGTAAACCCAACATAATCTATATATATAAAAGCGAAAATGTTTGTATGTGTGTTCGCTTTTTCTGTATGTCTACAAAAGGCTTCTTTCAGAGAAGCGGTCGGTCAGTTCACAACTTTTAAAAACTTTTTATATCACATATAAATCGTAATATCTCAGTTAACAACGAAGCTCGCTTGTCTATTTAATTTGCTCGACTTTGGGAAGATAAATATTCAACATTTGTCGCTTGCCGCATGTGGGTTAGTCTTTTTCCTATAACATCTTGGGAAGCGTTCCCGATCCCGCAGTCAAACTTGACCTCATTAACCCATTAAAACGGGCACCTGCCAAATCCAAGTAATTAAACAAATTCAAACGTGTTTCCGTTACTATCTCGTGGTGGGGCAATCGTTAACGTCGCACGTTTTTATTTTTTTTTTCACACTTTAATTTACAGCTTTGCCTCAACGGTTCGGGTTCGATCCTCATACTTACCTACCAAAACATTTTTTTACCCCCCCCCACATCTGGAGTTTCCACACACACCTCAAAACACCCGGGAAACGCCGGGTACCCCTCGCTAGTATATATATATAAATAGTCTAAAGAAGATTTGAATAAAAAAAATTGCAAAAATAAAAATAAAGAATGCAGTTTAAATTCCCGGAAGAGAAAAAAAAAAATTAACTTTAACCTATCGCAGACTTAGCACCTACATAATCCAACTTCTAAAATATTTATGACAAAAGAGAACTCATTTATATACGGGTGAAGAAAAAAGGCCTTAACTAAAATTGTTAACGAGAAATAGACTTAGCATTTGCATAAGCCGATTTCGCAAAAGTCTTCAATTTTAAAACAGAATTTAACTACATGAGGATAAAAAGAGAAAACCTTAACTAAAATTTTGTAAATAGAAAACGAGGATCATCAGCTGCTTACCATGTAGCTGTTTCGGAGATTTAAAAACAGGACAGCTGTTTAATACATGGCTCTCCAGTGGATAATACCACTTCCCCAATAAAATTTATTGTTTTGGGCTTGAATCAAATTATTAAGTTAGATCCATGTCCAAGGAACCTATATCTAAAATTTCAAGTGTTTAGATTCAAAATTGTCGGAGGAGTTTGGTAGAGTTCTCAAAGGACAAATCGTTGAACTTTGGTCCCTTACCAGTCAAATTTCTGGCTTACAACGGATCACGTAGATTATCCCAAATCTTAGTACCCTGTATATTAAATTTCGAGTCTGTACACTAAAAATTGAAAGAGTTATTGC
>NC_136500.1:116723201-116820701 GCF_053919585.1 Euprymna scolopes
TTAAAATTAGTACAGGATTTGTGGAAACTATCATTCATGACCATTTGTATATGCATAAGGTGTCTGCCAGATGGATTCCCAGGTTGCTCACACCATTCCAGAAGCGACAACGCGTCGAGTGCTCGAGGATGAATTTGGAGATATGCCAAGAAGATGAGTCAAAGTTTTTCAAAAGACTGATTACGCAAGATGAAACCTGGGCCCATCACTATGACCAAAAGACCAAAGCCCAGTCAATGTAGTGGAAGCACTTGGACTCACTACCTCCAAAGAAGGCAAGGGTGCAGCCCTCCACTGGCAAGGTCATGCTCACAGTCTTCTGGGACCAGGACGGAGTAGTGATGACAGATTTTCTGGCAAAGGGTACCACAATTACAAGAGCCTATTATGCTTCACTTTTGAGGAAATTAAGGGAAGCTATCAAAATCAAGAGGCGGGGCAAGATCAGCAAAGTTACCCTCCTCCTGCAGGACAACACTCCGGTCCACAACTCGCATGTCGCCAGATCAGAAGCACGGGCATGTGGTTATGAAATATCCCCCATCCTCCCTACTCTTCTGACCTTGCATCCTCTGACTTTCACCTCTTCGCAGCCATGAAGTTGTTTTTGAAAGGAAAGCGTTTCCCAGATGATGCAGCCTTGATTTCTGAAGTCACGATCGTGGTTGGAGGACCAACCTGGGGTGTTCTACAAAAACGGTTTTCAGAGCTGCATCAAACGATGGGAGAAATGCATAACTCTGGGTGGTTCCTATGTAGAGAAAGACTAATAGCTATGCCAAGTTTCGTTGCTCTACTGCTATGGGAAGTGGGTCAGGGGCATTACTTATTGCACGCCCCTCGTACGAATATATATATATATATATATATATATATATATATATATATATATATATATATATATAAATGTTTGGAGGTACAAAATTTATATATAGATTTAAATAAAATATGCAGAAATTTCTTGAGAGATCTTTCGGCTATCATCTCGTCCGGAAAAAATCGGTTGCAAGCAAAACAATATTATTGGCGAAATTAAAGAGAACTACGGGGGAATTTGGATGTGCCAAAAATATTTTAATATATTTTAATTTCGCCAACGGGGGAATTTGGATGTGCCAAAAATATTTTAATATATTTTAATTTCGCCAATATATATATATATATATATATATATATATATATATATATATATATATATATATATATATATATATATATATATATATATTGGCGAAATTAAAATATATTAAAATATTTTTGGCACATCCAAATTCCCCCGTAGTTCTCTTTAATTTCGCCAATAATATTGTTTTGCTTGCAACCGATTTTTTCCGGACGAGATGATAGCCGAAAGATCTCTCAAGAAATTTCTGCATATTTTATTTAAATCTATATATAAATTTTGTACCTCCAAACATTTATATATATATATATATATATATATATATATATATATATATATATATATATATA
The DNA here is from genome assembly GCF_053919585.1 of Euprymna scolopes. NCBI lineage: Eukaryota > Metazoa > Mollusca > Cephalopoda > Sepiida > Sepiolidae > Euprymna > Euprymna scolopes. The sequence continues at coordinate 116,724,675 of NC_136500.1, forward strand.
TATATATATATATATATATATATATATATATATATATATTATTCAATTTGGCGTAATAGAAAAATATAAAGGTAACTGCAGCTTCTCTTCCAATTTTCCGATTCTCACCATGTCAAATTTCTTTTGACAGATTGATTGTTGCTATTTCTTCTGATGAGTTAAGGGCATAATAGATTCACTGATTGATATATTAAGTGATTGATTTTGCGCTACAAAACAGATACTGTCAAGAATTGTATAAGTCAACTGGATTGAAGGAATAAATTATAGGATGGTCAACATCATGAATTTTGGAATATAACTTTTTGTCTGTCTGTCTGTCTGTCTGTCTGTCTGTCTGTCTGTCTCTCTCTCTCTCTCTCTCTCTCTCTCTCTATATATATATATATATATATATATATATATATGTACTCGCATTATTTGGATTCTTATATATATATACTAGCCTGGGTGTCCGGCGTTGTCCGGGTATTTTTGGAAATGTATGTTGAGCAAAAAAAAAAAAAAAGTGGTAATAAGCAGGCAGACTCGGACCCGTACCACGAAGAAAGAAAAAAACGTGACCCCCCCCCACCAAAAAAAACGACGTCTTTGCTGTTGATCCCATCACCAAACCGGGAGTGGGAAGGTTTAAATTAACGCTAGTCAATCGAAAAGAAGGGATGAATTTCGAAAATATCGGCGAAAAAAAGCGACCCCCTCCCTGTAGAAAAGTGTCTAGTTGAGGGCGAAGGAATTAATGTTTTTAGCCAATTTTTCGATATTTGTCGTCCGAAGGGTCGCTCTTAAAAACGATACCGATCTCGTGAAAATATGTCGCCTCTGTCATGTTAGGCATACATACATACAGACATACATACATACATTTAAACATTTATATTTAGAGGTTTATATTCTAGATTTGTGTTTGTTATTCATATATATATGTGTGTGTGTGTGTGTGTGTGTGTGTGTGTGTGTGTGTGTGTGTGTGTGTGTGTGTGTGTGTGTGATTACTCATTTTTACCAAAAATATGAATCATGATGATGTTTACGAAATATCAGGAAAAAAGGTTAACTTTAATGTTCTGGCCCAAGAAAAAAAAAAATGAATTCCGGGAAAATTTACGAGTAAAAAAAAAAAAAAAAAAGAAGAAAATGATGAATGTTTTGTAGATGTTTTCTATCTGATTACTGACAATTCATACTCGTATGAAAAATTACTTTACAGATATGTTAAGCGATATTTTTAGTTTATGAAATCCATTGGGGAACAATAGCTGGTTTTCTTTTTTGTTTGTTTGAAACTAGAACAAATATTTTAACTTACACACAGTTCATAAACAGCCCAACGGTCCGTGCTGAGAAAATCGTTTCACGTTATCTAAAGTCTAAGTCTAAGTCTAAGTGTGTCGTTTTAAAACGCCAGATTGACAATAAAATAGTAAACATTGGTTCAATAAGAAATCCATTTATTAGCAGTTGTGTAATGACGTACGAGGGTCGTTTCAAAAGCAAAGCCTCCTATTTTTTAAGTAAAACCAACGCGAAGACCTACAATGACAGTAGTGATACTATTAAAACGGGAACTTTTCTGCTAATTAATTTTTCTACATTGTCACCGCTATTCTTAATTCACTTTTGCCAAGAATTCAATGACGTATCTCAACAATGACAGAGGATGCTTTTTTTTTTGTTTTTGTTTTTTAGAGTCCCACACCATCAATATCCGCAACATAAAGATAAAACTTTCAGGTCATGAATTTATAAGTTCAGTAATCATAACAACGGAATTTAAAATCCCTTCTGATCCATTCGGGCGGAATAAAAAATAACACACATTACTTTTGGAACGCCTCGCGTAAGTACGTTGAAGTTCTTAACTTTCTTTGTTTTTCTGTCTGTCTGTCGGTCTGTCCGTCTGTCCGTCTGTCTCTCTCTCTCTGTTTCTCTCTCTCTCTCTCTCTCTCTCTCTCTCTCTCGATATATATATATATATATATATATATATATATATATATATATATATATATATATATATATTTAGATTCAGGCCAAGAATTACACTTGAAAACCTTCAAAGGTAATTCTTGGCCTGAAGATATAATCTTCCCAATAACGGGTGATTACAGAAACATGTATGCACATATGAAGCCAGCAATGTTTGTATAAATACATTTTATATACCTGCTCTGTTTACTCATTGAGCACCTTTTGGTAGACATGTTGTTTTATTGGATGTACTTCTAGGAAACTAAACTCTACTGCCATTATATATATATATATATATATATATATATATATATATATATATATATAAAGCTGAATGTGTGTGTGTGTGTCTGGTCACGAATAGGCTCCTATATGGTTGACTATTTTAAAAAACTGATTACATATAATGATAGATTACTTGGCCTTCGGGACAAGATCAAAGTGTAGTATCTGTTCTTCAGATGCTGCACTTCTATTTCTTGTTCTCTTTCGGTGGAGGAGAAATCCTTCACGACTGAGACAATTTTTATTTTTGTACCTTTTCTCCACATTAAAAAACGACCCTGGTGTCTAACTCTGTCCCGTGGGGAGGCATAGTAAATAGGTACATATAATGATAGAAGATGTATCCAGACACAGGAATGGGTATGTTTCATCTGGCAGAACCGTGGTTCATTAAAATTGTGGGGTTTGCGTTCGCGCCTGGTCCACAAAGTATGGAAATAAAAAGTTAAAAAATTAAAAAAAAAAGTTGTCAAGTGTTTTTGATATAGATGTACATAAGAATACTTTGATAAGTATGTTTTAACTTAAATAGGGATGGTATAATAAAATTGTGGGGTCTGCGTTCGCGCCTGGCCTCCATAGAATGGAAATAGGCACAAACCTTAATAAAGACTTTTCATATCTATCTGCGTAAGTATATTTTGATAATTATGTTTCAGTTTGAAGAAATATGGTATAATAATAATTATGGGGTGTTCGTTCGCGCCTGACCTCCATAAAACGGAAATATGTCACAAAGTTTAACAAGGTTTTTTTAATATAGATCCACAGAATATTGGGCAATCTCCAAAAATACCGTTAGGGCTTACAACATGGCCGCCAGAAGAGTCAACAAAAAACTGCGAATAAAATATATAAAACTCGTAATTTCTGTTTTTAAAGTGGGTTGTCAATTTTCTTTATGAAATATACTTCCAAAATAAACTATTACAGTCGTTTAAAACATAATAGAAGTATTATTTTTTATTTTTTAAAAACAATGTTTACAAAATGTCTACGAACGTGCGTAGACATTTTGTAAACATTGTTTTAAAAAAATAAAAAATAATACTTCTATTATGTTTTAAACGACTGTAATAGTTTATTTTGGAAGTATATTTCATAAAGAAAATTGACAACCCACTTTAAAAACAGAAATTACGAGTTTTATATATTTTATTCGCAGTTTTTTGTTGACTCTTCTGGCGGCCATGTTGTAAGCCATAACGGTATTTTTGGAGATTACCGAATATTGTGAGAAGTGTTTCAATGTGAAAAGGTATGGTATAATAAATTATTGGGTTTATCTATTTTATTTTTACTTTCATCATATTTTGCTTTGGTTTTGATACCTCCAAATTCGAAGCTATCTCTTTACAACCCTTCCTTTTCATAACCTATCATACTTTCATAAATCAGTGTCCATTTTCTGTAGACTGTTTTTGCTAGTATATATATATATATATATATATATATATATATATATATATATATATATATATATATATATATATATATATATATATTAGTGGTCTGGCAAGGCCACAGTGGAGACAACCAAGCCAAAAATAAAACAACAAAAAACAAAAAAAACTGTAAGCCAAATTCATCCCAAAGCAGCAAAACTGAAACTGGCCTGTCAGGAAATTTCGGCATATTTTAATGGTGTGAAAATATAGGTTCTTTTTTTTTTAATAATTATCATAATTTAAACCATAGAATAGTATTATATCTTCAAAAGCCTGCAAACTTTCATGTAATTTCGTCCCATGAGCATTTCAATATTCAACTTGACTACCAGTGTGTATATATATATATATATATATATATATATATATATATATATATATATATATATATATATATATATATATATATATATGCATAGATCATCATATAACGATTAGATTTCAGTCTGACTGACGTAAAGAACATTTAAACTTAAAAATGTTTAAATTCAACGTTATTTCACGCGGTTAATGCTAGCCGAATGGATACGGTCTTTACTAATCGAGCCAGAGATGTCTTGTGTTGCCGAGTTCGAATCGTTCGACTGGTATTAATCGTGACACCCTGGACTGGATATTCTCAAAAAGATGAAACACTAGTGTCTGTAGGTGCTTAATTATTATAGTGAAAAAATAATTATATATATATATATATATATATATATATATTTCCCTCAAACCTCTAGCCTTGATGGAGGGAAGACAAAAACTTGCTGCTATGGTTTAAAATGATCTGAAATAATAAGGGGAGACTTGATTCCAAATATTTCTCATATGTGATATCTTCTCCTCTTTTGGAAATAAGGTACGATTATGAATATCTCCAGTATCAAATAATCCTTATACACTGTGAAATTTACTTGATGTATAAAAAACAAAGCAGAGGAGATATAACATGAAAACATATTTGGAATCAAGTCTCCCCTGGCTGTTATTTCAACTCATTTGAAACCATAGCAGCAAGTTTTAGTCTCCCTTCCATCAGGAGATTTTGGGGAAATATAAGATATTTTGTAATTCATATGCAAAACTAAGATAACAAGTGACTATGATTGAAACATTTTGTAAAAAAATGTTCTAAAAATAAACTCTGGATGATGCCCGTAACATGCAAAATTAAGGGCAAATGTCACATAGTCCACTACACAATCCAGACCATTAGCTTTCCAACGAGCCTTCATTTGTTAAATTCTGATCAATAGTTGCTGAGATTAGGAACTTATAATATTGCCAAAAAGGTAGCATTGGTTTCCTTACAATAATTCAATGTTTACATATTTTCATCGTTCATTACTCGAGTTTAGATGGTTAAAATAAATTAACTCGAAATGACTCTTCATGTAATATCGTTTAATATAAGAAACATCATTAATATCTACACAGATTTATTTTTTTCATATCACCCACAAACCCTATTTAGTGACATTACCTATGAATCTTACATTTTTATCTAAACATCTTTTTCATTTTTTATATCTAAACATCTTTTTCATTTTTTATATCTGAACATCTTTTTCATTTTTTATATCTAAACATCTTTTTCATTTTCTATATCTAAACATCTTTTTCATTTTTTATATCTAAACATCTTTTTCATTTTTTATATCTAAACATCTTTTTCATTTTTTATATCTGAACATCTTTTTCATTTTTTATATCTAAACATCTTTTTCATTTTCTATATCTAAACATCTTTTTCATTTTTTATATCTAAACATCTTTTTCATTTTTTATATCTAAACATCTTTTTCATTTTCTATATCTAAACATCTTTTTCATTTTTTATATCTAAACATCTTTTTCATTTTTTATATCTAAACATCTTTTTCATTTTTTTATATCTAAACATCTTTTTCATTTTTTATATCTAAACATCTTTTTCATTTTTTATATCCAAACATCTTTTTCATTTTTTATATCTAAACATCTTTTTCATTTTTTATATCTAAACATCTTTTTCATTTTTTATATCTAAACATCTTTTTCATTTTTTAATATCTAAACATTTTTTTCATTTTATATATCTAAACATCTTTTTCATTTTTTATATCTAAACATCTTTTTCATTTTTTATATCTAAACATCTTTTTCATTTTTTATATCTAAACATCGTTTTCATTTTCTATATCTGATCATCTTTTTCATTTTTTATATCTAAACATCTTTTTCATTTTTTATATCTAAACATCTTTTTCATTTTTTATATCTAAACATCTTTTTCATTTTTTATATCTAAACATCTTTTTCATTTTCTATATCTAATCATCTTTTTCATTTTCTATATCTAAACATCTTTTTCATTTTCTATATCTAAACATCTTTTTCATTTTTTATATCTAAACATCTGTTCCATTTTCTATATCTAAACATCTTTTTCATTTTTTATATCTAAACATCTTTTTCATTTTCTATATCTAAACACCTTTTTCATTTTTTATATCTAAACATCTTTTTCATTTTTTATATCTAAACATCTTTTTACTTTTTTTATATCTAAACATTTTTTTCATTTTCTATATCTAAACATCTTTTTCATTTTTTATATCTAAACATCTTTTTCATTTTTTATATCTAAACATCTTTTTCATTTTTTATATCTAAACATCTTTTTCATTTTTTATATCTAAACATCTTTTTCATTTTTTATATCTAAACATCTTTTTCATTTTTTATATCTAAACATCTTTTTCATTTTTTATATCTAAACATCTTTTTCATTTTTTATATCTAAACATCTTTTTCATTTTTTATATCTAAACATCTTTTTCATTTTCTATATCTAAACATCTTTTTCATTTTCTATATCTAAACATCTTTTTCATTTTTTATATCTAAACATCTTTTTCATTTTCTATATCTAAACATCCTTTTCTATTTTTTATATCTAAACATCTTTTTCATTTTTTATATCTAAACATCTTTTTCATTTTTTTATATCTAAACATCTTTTTCATTTTTTATATCTAAACATCTTTTTCATTTTTTATATCCAAACATCTTTTTCATTTTTTATATCTAAACATCTTTTTCATTTTTTATATCTAAACATCTTTTTCATTTTTTATATCTAAACATCTTTTTCATTTTTTTATATCTAAACATTTTTTTCATTTTTTATATCTAAACATCTTTTTCATTTTTTATATCTAAACATCTTTTTCATTTTTTATATCTAAACATCTTTTTCATTTTTTATATCTAAACATCGTTTTCATTTTCTATATCTAATCATCTTTTTCATTTTTTATATCTAAACATCTTTTTCATTTTTTATATCTAAACATCTTTTTCATTTTTTTATATCTAAACATCTTTTTCATTTTTTATATCTAAACATCTTTTTCATTTTTTATATCCAAACATCTTTTTCATTTTTTATATCTAAACATCTTTTTCATTTTTTATATCTAAACATCTTTTTCATTTTTTATATCTAAACATCTTTTTCATTTTTTATATCTAAACATCTTTTTCATTTTTTTATATCTAAACATTTTTTTCATTTTTTATATCTAAACATCTTTTTCATTTTTTATATCTAAACATCTTTTTCATTTTTTATATCTAAACATCTTTTTCATTTTTTATATCTAAACATCGTTTTCATTTTCTATATCTAATCATCTTTTTCATTTTTTATATCTAAACATCTTTTTCATTTTTTATATCTAAACATCTTTTTCATTTTTTATATCTAAACATCTTTTTCATTTTTTATATCTAAACATCTTTTTCATTTTCTATATCTAATCATCTTTTTCATTTTCTATATCTAAACATCTTTTTCATTTTCTATATCTAAACATCTTTTTCATTTTTTATATCTAAACATCTTTTCCATTTTCTATATCTAAACATTTTTTTCATTTTTTATATCTAAACATCTTTTTCATTTTCTATATCTAAACATCTTTTTCATTTTTTATATCTAAACATCTTTTTCATTTTTTATATCTAAACATCTTTTTACTTTTTTTATATCTAAACATCTTTTTCATTTTTTATATCTAAACATCTTTTTCATTTTTTATATCTAAACATCTTTTTCATTTTTTATATCTAAACATCTTTTTCATTTTTTATATCTAAACATCTTTTTCATTTTCTATATCTAAACATCTTTTTCATTTTTTATATCTAAACATCTTTTTCATTTTCTATATCTAAACATCTTTTTCATTTTTTATATCTAAACATCTTTTTCATTTTTTATATCTAAACATCTTTTTCATTTTTTATATCTAAACATCTTTTTCATTTTTTATATCTAAACATCTTTTTCATTTTCTATATCTAAACATCTTTATCATTTTCTATATCTAAACATCTTTTTCATTTTTTATATCTAAACATCTTTTTCATTTTCTATATCTAAACATCTTTTTCATTTTTTATATCTAAACATCTTTTTCATTTTTTATATCTAAACATCTTTTTCATTTTTTTATATCTAAACATCTTTTTCATTTTTTATATCTAAACATCTTTTTCATTTTTTATATCCAAACATCTTTTTCATTTTTTATATCTAAACATCTTTTTCATTTTTTATATCTAAACATCTTTTTCATTTTTTATATCTTAACATCTTTTTCATTTTTTTATATCTAAACATTTTTTTCATTTTTTATATCTAAACATCTTTTTCATTTTTTATATCTAAACATCTTTTTCATTTTTTATATCTAAACATCTTTTTCATTTTTTATATCTAAACATCTTTTTCATTTTCTATATCTAAACATCTTTTTCATTTTCTATATCTAAACATCCTTTTCTATTTTTTATATCTAAACATCTTTTTCATTTTTTATATCTAAACATCTTTTTCATTTTTTTATATCTAAACATCTTTTTCATTTTTTATATCTAAACATCTTTTTCATTTTTTATATCCAAACATCTTTTTCATTTTTTATATCTAAACATCTTTTTCATTTTTTATATCTAAACATCTTTTTCATTTTTTATATCTAAACATCTTTTTCATTTTTTATATCTAAACATCTTTTTCATTTTTTTATATCTAAACATTTTTTTCATTTTTTATATCTAAACATCTTTTTCATTTTTTATATCTAAACATCTTTTTCATTTTTTATATCTAAACATCTTTTTCATTTTTTATATCTAAACATCGTTTTCATTTTCTATATCTAATCATCTTTTTCATTTTTTATATCTAAACATCTTTTTCATTTTTTATATCTAAACATCTTTTTCATTTTTTTATATCTAAACATCTTTTTCATTTTTTATATCTAAACATCTTTTTCATTTTTTATATCCAAACATCTTTTTCATTTTTTATATCTAAACATCTTTTTCATTTTTTATATCTAAACATCTTTTTCATTTTTTATATCTAAACATCTTTTTTATTTTTTTATATCTAAACATTTTTTTCATTTTTTATATCTAAACATCTTTTTCATTTTTTATATCTAAACATCTTTTTCATTTTTTATATCTAAACATCTTTTTCATTTTTTATATCTAAACATCGTTTTCATTTTCTATATCTAATCATCTTTTTCATTTTTTATATCTAAACATCTATTTCATTTTTTATATCTAAACATCTTTTTCATTTTTTATATCTAAACATCTTTTTCATTTTTTATATCTAAACATCTTTTTCATTTTCTATATCTAATCATCTTTTTCATTTTCTATATCTAAACATCTTTTTCATTTTCTATATCTAAACATCTTTTTCATTTTTTATATCTAAACATCTTTTCCATTTTCTATATCTAAACATTTTTTTCATTTTTTATATCTAAACATCTTTTTCATTTTCTATATCTAAACATCTTTTTCATTTTTTATATCTAAACATCTTTTTCATTTTTTATATCTAAACATCTTTTTACTTTTTTTATATCTAAACATCTTTTTCATTTTTTATATCTAAACATCTTTTTCATTTTTTATATCTAAACATCTTTTTCATTTTTTATATCTAAACATCTTTTTCATTTTTTATATCTAAACATCTTTTTCATTTTCTATATCTAAACATCTTTTTCATTTTTTATATCTAAACATCTTTTTCATTTTCTATATCTAAACATCTTTTTCATTTTTTATATCTAAACATCTTTTTCATTTTTTATATCTAAACATCTTTTTCATTTTTTATATCTAAACATCTTTTTCATTTTTTATATCTAAACATCTTTTTCATTTTCTATATCTAAACATCTTTTTCATTTTCTATATCTAAACATCTTTTTCATTTTTTATATCTAAACATCTTTTTCATTTTCTATATCTAAACATCTTTTTCATTTTTTATATCTAAACATCTTTTTCATTTTTTATATCTAAACATCTTTTTCATTTTTTTATATCTAAACATCTTTTTCATTTTTTATATCTAAACATCTTTTTCATTTTTTATATCCAAACATCTTTTTCATTTTTTATATCTAAACATCGTTTTCATTTTTTATATCTAAACATCTTTTTCATTTTTTATATCTAAACATCTTTTTCATTTTTTTATATCTAAACATTTTTTTCATTTTTTATATCTAAACATCTTTTTCATTTTTTATATCTAAACATCGTTTTCATTTTCTATATCTAATCATCTTTTTCATTTTTTATATCTAAACATCTTTTTCATTTTTTATATCTAAACATCTTTTTCATTTTTTATATCTAAACATCTTTTTCATTTTCTATATCTAATCATCTTTTTCATTTTCTATATCTAAACATCTTTTTCATTTTCTATATCTAAACATCTTTTTCATTTTTTATATCTAAACATCTTTTCCATTTTCTATATCTAAACATCTTTTTCATTTTTTATATCTAAACATCTTTTTCATTTTCTATATCTAAACATCTTTTTCATTTTTTATATCTAAACATCTTTTTCATTTTTTATATCTAAACATCTTTTTACTTTTTTTATATCTAAACATCTTTTTCATTTTCTATATCTAAACATCTTTTTCATTTTTTATATCTAAACATCTTTTTCATTTTTTATATCTAAACATCTTTTTCATTTTTTATATCTAAACATCTTTTTCATTTTTTATATCTAAACATCTTTTTCATTTTTTATATCTAAACATCTTTTTCATTTTTTATATCTAAACATCTTTTTCATTTTTTATATCTAAACATCTTTTTCATTTTTTATATCTAAACATCTTTTTCATTTTTTATATCTAAACATCTTTTTCATTTTCTATATCTAAACATCTTTTTCATTTTCTATATCTAAACATCTTTTTCATTTTTTATACCTAAACATCTTTTTCATTTTTTATATCTAAACATCTTTTTCATTTTTTATATCTAAACATCTTTTTCATTTTTTATATCTAAACATCTTTTTCATTTTCTATATCTAATCATCTTTTTCATTTTCTATATCTAAACATCTTTTTCATTTTCTATATCTAAACATCTTTTTTTATTTTTTATATCTAAACATCTTTTTCATTTTCTATATGTAAACATCTTTTTCATTTTTTATATCTAAACATCTTTTTCATTTTTTATATCTAAACATCTTTTTCATTTTTTATATCTAAACATCTTTTTCATTTTTTATATCTAAACATCTTTTTCATTTTTTATATCTAAACATCTTTTTCATTTTTTATATCTAAACATCTTTTTCATTTTTTATATCTAAACATCTTTTTCATTTTCTATATCTAAACATCTTTTTCATTTTTTATATCTAAACATCTTTTTCATTTTTTATATCTAAACATCTTTTTCATTTTTTATATCTAAACATCTTTTTCATTTTTTATATCTAAACATCTTTTTCATTTTTTATATCGAAACATCTTTTTCATTTTCTATATCTAAACATCTTTTTCATTTTTTATATCTAAACATCTTTTTCATTTTTTATATCTAAACATCTTTTTCATTTTCTATATCTAAACATCTTTTTCATTTTCTATATCTAAACATCTTTTTCATTTTTTATATCTAAACATCTTTTTCATTTTTTATATCTAAACATCTTTTTATTTTTTGTATCTTAACATCTTTTTCATTTTTTATATCTAAACATCTTTTTCATTTTTTATATCTAAACATCTTTTTCATTTTTTATGCAGATGTATGTTACTAACAAGATGAAATCAGCATTTAAAAATGGAGAAATTCAACCCTACTCCAATCAACGTTTTGTGATAGCAGTTCACGAATAAGACATTTTCAAAATGGCGCGCACTTTTCAACTTTTTGGATGACAAACCTGCAATGATATGTGGTGAATGCCAGCAGAAAAAAAAAATACTTGTTCATCCCAAACTGTCTTAATGAGTTTTGTTCGTTTTATATTGTGGATAATAACGACAACGTACATTACTTCTACGAATATCTTAATATTCTGAATACCCCCCCCTCATCTCTGGGAGTCCTGGATTTTTACTGCAGACAAAAAAAAGGATATTGAATATTGTTTGAGTTGATTTAGCAAGAATCGGTTGTGATGTCGGAAAAACCAGCACGGATTTTAAGCCTCGTTTAATCGAGATAACGAACGGCGAGGGGAGCAAACATGTTTTCTAGTATGGCGCCGCAACATCCCTCGAATGGCTTAATGATTTTCGTCCCAAGGGACAAGCCAGTCATATCGAGGCCAAGCAGCACGGAGAGTAACATGGTCTCGCGAAGAAAGGACGCCATTGCATCAGGTAAGTCATTTATTTCCCTTAAAATATACTCTCTATATGCGCCTAAAACGAAAATTCTATGAGCAAAGTTTCTTTTCTAAAACTGCCACTTATGGAACATGATGCCGTGGGACTGCTTCTCGGCTGACATGGGAGCTTTCAAGTATACAAGTTCTCGTTGAGCCGTCCTCTTAAATAATTTCTATCCAATTTCCACCATTACAGTGTTATCTCACGGGTCACATGACACTCATTAACCTTTATCCTCAAGTGGCCTTTGGGCCTTGATAAACGATAACACCTTAGTGAAATAAAAAACGAATTATTGAAAAAACCCACAAACTCACTTTTCAATAACAAAAACTAAATAAGTTAAAAACAAAACAAAAAAACTCGAAACTTTATTTTCATTAAAAAAAAACAATAAAAAAAAAGTCATGTTCATTCTATTTTTTTTTTTTTTTTTTGAGAAACAAAAATATTTCTGACTTCCAAATGCGGTAAGCTCATGTCATTTTTTACTTTCTATGGTTTTGATATACCCGCGTTTTTATGGGTTACAAAATGGGTGACTGATTTACCAGAACGTTGTAACTAAAAAGTGAGCACGCCTTTCAAATGTCGAAATAATAATTTTTTTTTTCATTTTTTTTTTCATAATCTGGTTAATTAGTGAATTAGTGGTTAATTACGCAGGTGGGTGATGGTTGTTCAACTCCGCCAAAAAAATGTATTATGATGGGAGGATACGTTATGTCCATGGAGAGAGCTGAATTTTTAAATTGGAAGAAGAAACATGCAAATCCTGCACGAACGAAAGTAGTTTTCTCGACAAAACATGTAAGAAAGGCTGCTTATGTTTCTAAATTTTCTTTTTTAGATAACGATTGATAATTTAGATTACTTGGATCATTTGGATTACTGTTCTTATCTTGAGTGTTATTTTCACAACGTTTCGGCCAACGCAACCTACGACCTTCTTCAAGTATGTCTTGTCAAATTCGAGATCATTTCTATACGGAATTTCGAATGAAGTTCTTTACTTAATCCACCCTCGTTCCATCAGCCATAACAATGTAGAAATCCGTAATGATCAGTGGCGTAACGGATAAAGTACTTGATTAATTCAGTTCTAAATGACACTTTTCTTTTTGATTGAGGGTTAAATCCTCAGTGTAAACGATACTAAGAATACAATTGCTAATTACTTAATACTTCTACCCGGTCACGGCTGACGGAACAAGAACATGTTACCCTGTAGATTAAATAAAGGGTTCCGTTCAGAATTATGTGCAGATTCCGAAAAGATAATTCCCTTTGTTCATAAACAAAAACCAACCCCTAGCATCACAAGGCTAAGATCATAATCTTCGTACTGAATTTTGTAGAGTCAATGAAGAAAGTCCCTCTCCTATTTTAACTGCACGGACATACTAGTAAGGATGGGAGTTTCATCGCCCCTTTCGATTTATGCTGTTGAAATGAAGTTTTTGCTATATTAATTTATTTTTATTTCGGACTATTATTCTCATCTTTATTAGTTGTTGTTTTCATCTTTATTGGTTGTTGTTTTTCACGACGTTTCGGCCAACTATTCCTCTGGCCTTCGTCAGGTGGTAACCGCGACGGATAGGAACTTCGAATCTCCTAACTGCATTCTCAGCAATCAGTGCCATCCGTAGTTGTTGTCTCACCACGGGTTTGGCCAAATAAACCTCTGGCACGCTTTGGATAGGATTGAAACCGCTATCTTCAGACAATGTCCATCTGGAACCATAGAGATTCAATGTTTCTATCAACTGCACCACGGGCCCCGAAGGGCGATAAAGGTTGGATTCTTTGATCTTATAAATCCACGTTTATTTATTATCTGATCTCCCATGGTCTGGTCCGTACCGATTGGTATATATATTATTCCTTAATTGGAATTCATTTTTGAGATGAGCATTATATATATTACTTTATTTTTATTTCAGACTAGTATTCTCATCTTTATGACGAAGGCCAGAGGAATAGTTGGCCGAAACGTTGTGAATAAACAAAACCAATAAAGATGAAAACAACTAATAAAGATGAGAATAATAGTCCGAAATAAAAAATAAATTACTATATATAATGCTCATCTCAAAAATTGATTCCAATTAAGGAATAATATATATAGAAGATTTTGCTGTATTAAAATTTTCATTTGAACTTTCAAGGTCAGCACAAGGTAAACAGGTTTTAGTTTATTCTGTGGTTGACTGTGTTGTATGTTAAGCTGGTCTTGGAAGAGGGGAATAGAAACGTTTAACTGTGCAAAATTAACTTAAAAACGGAAAGACGAAAACAATCACTAATTCACATGCTGGGAGCTAATCAGATTTCATTTAGTAGCGAGACGTAATACATGTGTTAAAATAAAAACTTTCAAGATAGCCAGTAGTAATCTCTCTCTCTCTTTCTTTTCCTCTCTCACTCTTCCTCTCTCTCTCTCTCTCTTCCTCTCTCTTCAACCCGAATAATGTACCTGAAATAATTACATTAAAAAATATGTAATAAAATAACACACATCAAGTGCACTTGAAAGCCAAATCACAACGTAATATTAGGAAAATAAACAAATATTTTACATGTTTGAAATTTATAACATAAATATATTTCGGAGCTATACTCCATCCTCAGTATGTTTTTTTTTCCTTTTTTCTCTTCTTCTTTCTTGCCATGTTGTAAAGTTGTATTTTATACGAATTAGATCAACGTTTCTATAATGGAACTCACACCCTTGACGTTAATCTCGCTTTGCCAACGCACAGTTCCAACATTTCAAAATACAACCACTGAGATACAAATCATTTTTCTTTGCCAAAACGTGGTGAGACGACAACAACTATGGATGGCAGTAATTGCTGAGAATCGAAATAAAAACATCCAGCTCTCCAGTCGCGTCTCTAACCGATGTAGCTATTGAGATAGGCAAGGAAGATTTAATATTAAACGACTTAAAGAAATGAATTTGAGCATGCGCAAAAGAAGTAAAAATATGTCGGCAAGTTTTTTTTCCTTCTCCAACTTTACAACATGACAAGGAAGAAGATAAAAAAAGAAAACATACTGAGGATGGAGTATAGCTCCGAAATATATTTATGTTATAAATTTCAAACAAGTAAAATATTTGTTTATTTTCCTTATATTACGTTGTGATTTGGCTTTCAAGCGCACTTGATGCGTATTTTATTTTATTCAAATTAAATCAACGTTTCTATGATGGAACTCACACCCTTGACGATAAAAATATGTGCCTTGCGTACATACATTTAATTATTAGTAATTAACAATGCCATGATTAGATAAACTATTTTAAAAGAAAACTATTATTCTCGCGCAGGGCAGAACCAGTGAATCTCCCAAGGTGATTCACCCGTTAATTCTTTTCGTATCACGAGACCACCATCGTTGTCTTCATATTAAGCCTTAAATGATCAAGATGGGTTGTGACATGTAATCTCATTTTGAC
Organism: Euprymna scolopes; assembly: GCF_053919585.1. Lineage (NCBI taxonomy): Eukaryota > Metazoa > Mollusca > Cephalopoda > Sepiida > Sepiolidae > Euprymna > Euprymna scolopes. The sequence continues at coordinate 116,740,577 of NC_136500.1, forward strand.
GATATGAACACGCTAATCTCTAGTTACACAGTTGTATTGCACGTAGGATTAAACCGCTAATATGATATTAAAAAAAAAGGGCTGTGTCTTTCTGATATACTCATCGCGTGTATGCAACCAATGTTGCAAGTTTAACTAATTTGCATATTGTTTCACAAAAGAACATGTCATTAATTAACTACCCATTCCTATTTTTATTATTATTCAACTAGCCTAGGTGCCCGGCGTTGCCCGGGTGTTTGGAGTTGTGTGTTGAGCAAAAACAACAACAACAACAACAACAACAACAACAACAACAAAGTGGTAGTAGGCAAGCAGACAGGCTCGAACCCGTACCGCAAAGGAGGAAAAGAACATGAAAAAAGAGTGACGTTTTTGATATTGCGCCCATTGCCAAACCAGAAGTGACGGAGGTTTAAATTAAGGCTAGACAATCGAAAGAGGGAATGACTTTTGAAAATATCGGCGACAAAAGCGACCCTTCCTTGTAGAAAAGTGCCCAGTTAATGGTGAACGAATTAATGTTTTTAGCCAAGTTTTCGATATTTATCGTCCGAAGGCTCGAGCTTCAAAACAATACCGATCTTGTGAAGAAAATATATACAGTGCCGGCAAAAAAGAAAGTCCGCACTTTTAATTTTTTCAAAAACTGCAAATTTAAGCTAAATTTAATGTAACTGTTTAAACAGCCTATAACTCATTTGATTCGCCTTTTATTCCTCTATAATTTTACCTGTTCATATTTGACTTTTAATTGAAAAACTCTAGTGCTCACGTCAATTTATAAAAATAATTTCGAATTGAGGAGGCAAAAAGAAAGCCCGCAGCAACAAATTCGCTTAAAACCAGCTTAAATTATCGCCCCTAAATCAGTTAAAAATATCCACTAACAGGCAGCAAAGCATCTCTAATCGTAATTGTTGTTGTTCAAGGTTATACAACGTAACATTAAGTCCATATGCCACGACTGTCTCTTAGTGATAGTCAGGAGCTCATTAATCTCCACTTTTCTGATTTATCCAATCGAAAAATCGGCCGAAGATTGAATTGGGATGAGAAAACGGTACAAAAGACTGTGCAAAAGCACCAAAACACCGGCAGTGTTCGTGATGCCGCTAAATCTGGTCGTACTAGAGTTACTTCTAACAGAGAAGACAATGCTACCAAGATCCGCAGCCTAAGAAACAGATTTATAACGGCTCCCCAAATCAAACAACAGTGCAATCTTGTTAAAAAGTTCTCTCTTTCTACTGTCAAGAATAGATTAAAAAAATTAATTTGCGAGGATATGTTGCAAGACGCAAGCCAATTCTGTAAAGAACAGAAAGCGCCGTCTGGACTTCGTCAGATGCAATGAAGATCGCGACTTTTCATATTTGTCAAAAGTGCTTTTTAGCGATGAAAGTAAGTTCAATAGGATAGGCAGTGATGGTAGGCAGTACGCCTGTCGAAGGAAAGACGAAGAATTTAAACCTAGGTTCACAGTTTCAACGCAGCAAGGTAGTGGAGGTTCAATTTGGCATTATTACTACCAATTGTTTGCTTGCAAGATCGAATTAATTCGACCAAGTACATTAATATGTTGACTGAGCATTTTCTACCCTACTTTGGTCGGAATTTGGATGATAATCCCATCTTCATGCAGGATAATGTTCTCATTCACACAGCTGGCAATATGAAGAGGTTCTTGGAAAAGCATGATATTCCGTGTTTGGATTGGCCTGCACAATCTCCAACCCTCAATCCTATCGAAAACGTATGGCATTACATCAAGAAACAGCTACGCAATGATAAAATTTCAAATTTCGAAGAACTTTGGACAAAAATTAAAGAAAAGTGGGATGCCCTTTCCCTGGATTATTGCTGCAGTCTAATTCAAAGAATTCCCAAAAATTGCAGGCTGTCAAATTTCAGAAGTGTTATGCTACTAAATATTAACTAGTTCATTGAAGTTATTTTTTTTAACTTGACGTGAACACTAGAATATTTTAATTAAAAGTCAAATATGAACAAGTAAAATTAAAGAAGAATAAAAGGCGAATCAAATGAGGTATAGTTCATTTAAAGGGTTACATTAAATTTAGCTTAAATTTGCAGTTTTTTTTAAATTACAAGTGCGGATTTACTTTTTCCGCCTGTGTATATTTAGCGTGGATCAGAGCTTAGCATTTTGGGTGGAAAGAGTCTTTCCGATCCTTCCTGGTTAATTTACTTCTGCAGTTGCGACCCACGTTTACATTGTAGAGTAAAAATACCTTCAAACAGACACATTCTTCGGAAAACACACACTTATTTTAGTACGAAATTAAATCCACTAGAATGCATGTCGGTTTATATGTAAACAGATAAATCATTTTATTCTTTTTTTTAACTGTAAATTCAAAAACAAAGCCTTCTAAACACACACACATATACACACAACTTAGCCTTCGCATAAATTTCATTGCGAAATTAAAAATATCTATCCGTAATGTTTACAAATCTTATTTAAAACGAGTGGCGAACACCCAGCCTTGCCGGGCCGTAACATACGCTTATAATTTATGCAGATTCCGTATTATTAGTATTTCGTATATATTACAGAATGGATTCTATATTATTTTTAATGGGAATTCATTATTGAGATGAGTATTATTAATTAATTTATTTATTGTGGACTATTATTCGCGTCTTTCTTAGTTATTTTTTCATGACGTTTCGGCCAACTATTCTTTCGGGGCCCATGGCGAAGTGAATAGAGACGTTGAATCTTTATGGCGAGAATTGCTTGAAGATAGCGGTTTCAATCCTCCCCAAAGCCCCTAGAGGCTTACTTGGCTAAAACGTGGTGAGACGACAACAACTATGGATGGCAGTAATTGCTGAGAATGCAGTTAGGTGATTTGGAGTTCCTATCCCATCACAGTTTACCACCTGACGAAGGCCAGAGGAGTCGTTCGCCGAAACGTCGTGAAACAACTAAGGAAGATGAGGATAATAGTCCGCAATAAATAAATTAAAAACCGATTCTGTACTGAATATTATCTTGTACCTAATATACAGTAGTGTTTTAAAAACTATATATATATATATATATATATATATATATATATATATATATATATATATATATATATATAGTTATGAAACTCAAATGACCTTGTAACAGGTGTTGTAACCCAACATCCGGTTTACGACTTCCGGTTGCGCATGCGTACATAAACAAATAATCAACGCGACAACAAAACGTGTTGTTTTACTGTGTACATTTTCAGTATCCCAATTGTTTTTTTCGCGTTTAAATTATCCAAATAAACAATCGTTAATACTACTAAATAAATAATAATAAAATGTATTGTTTTACTGTGTACTTTTTCAGCGTCCCAATTTTTTTCGCATTTAAATAAAAAGATATATAAAAATTTGAATTTAATTTTAAGAATTATGGTATCTGTTCAGTCCACGTTTACCTATAAGTATGGAAAACCACTTATAATTCAATGGCTGTAAGTTTTTTTTCAAAAATCAATAATTATAAACAGAATGACTCATAGAAACCTATCTATATTCTTTTTCATTTCAATATACTTTCATATAAATGTTTCTGTTGTGTCACAAAAAACTATTTTCTTTATGTCACAAGTGTCACGCTCATACATTAATTCCATAACTAATATAACAAACTGACCCAACGGGTCACGGACAGTCTAGTATATATATATATATATATATATATATATATAAAATGAACTCATTTTTCCCCTCTGATTTTTACCTTAATAGGATTAAAAAAATCAAGACATTTCATGCAAATGTAATATGCACAAACTGTAGAAATATTATACGCCTGTTACTTATCCACTTCCTCGATAATCGTAGATTTCTATATTCTATCTGTTGAGTTTTATGGCCAAAATCGGTTAAGATCAATGGAAGTGGTAAAATCTTTTCTCTCTTATAAATTCCTCCTTCACCTGCCACCACTTAACACCGTTGCGGGATCGTCCACAAGAGACAGTTACGAAGGAACACCGATTTTGGTTTTCTTTACTTCGTAGTTGCTTAAAAAAACTGGAATGGAATTTTAATTCTACTGAATGAAACGTGTCATGAAGTTAACCGAATCAAAGTGTTATTTATGCTATTTTTTCGCTTCATTTCGTTTTGTAGTTGATTAAAAAACTGGAATGGACTGGGTGAAACGCACCATGAAGTTAACCGAATCGAAGGGTTATTTATGCCATTTTTTTTTCTTTTCGCTGTGTTTTTTTGTTTTTGTTCTTCCGAACATGTCCATCATTTCTTTCCCTGATTTATTCTTTCTGTTTTTCCGATTTCTTTTTTTAAAGAAGTTTTACATTTGTTCGCTGTTTTTGTTTTCGTCTTTTTTTCATGCCGATTTTTTAAAAGAGGTTTAACATCGTTTTTTTTTATATTTTTAAACAGGGGTATTCTTTACGTTACCCCTCCTTACACACACACCTCAAAAAAAAGGCAACAGCGGGTACCCCCGCTAGTATAAAAATAAAAAGGACTTGAGTTCCATCAGCTAGAATCGAAACCAAAGCATTTAGCTCTCCAATCGCGTCTCTAACCGATGTAGCTATTGAGATATGCAAGAAAACCTTAATTTTAAACGACTTGAAGAAATGAATTGAATTTGAGCATGCGTAAAAAGAATCAAAAATATGTTGGCAAGTTGGAATGATTAGTTTGCATTGTTTCTTGCCGATATATGTCTGTATGCGTTATTCGTCCATTTAAACAAAGAATTTACTCGTTATATATATCCTTGGTATTTGATTACTATTTTCTGTTAACTTCAGTGTTATGTGACCGGTAGTTTAAAAGTTTATCGGTTAAATATTTACACGCAGACAGACACACATACATCTACTGTTTAATTTATATATATATTTACTTGTTGTTTCTATTGATAAACATACACATACACACATCGCGGCCAAGCAAACGAGTTATTGAGTATCGCCATAAATAAAATTTACAAATATTTTCATATCATGATAAAAGCATTTTGTACAGTTTTTTTACGGTCAATTTTCCTGTGGGTTTTGCGATGCTAGTTTTCCTCATTTCCCGGGCAACGCCCACACACGGATCCTGCGTGCAGATTCATAAAGTACAGAGTAAATTAGATCTATTAAAAATTTCGACGACTTTTTTCTTTCTCACTTGACTTGCTAATGCCACCATTGATTGTAAGAAAAGGCATCATAAAGTGTAATTGATACTCTTGATCTTGCAAATTGTTAATTCGTATCGCATGATTAACGTGAATAATCTGGTAATACCAGTCAATGGCGTAACAGGTAGGAGTATACCTTCACAGGCTCCATTGAAATGGCGGAAGGGAAGAGCTTCTTTCTTAGAACTGCACACCTGTGGAATTCTCTTCCGATTGCCTGCTTTCCAGCTGACTACAATATGATTGTCTTCAAGTCCAACATAAACAAGTTCTTGATGAACCGTCCACGCAAGTAATCAAATTTACAAAATTTCCACTACTTATGTTTACTACGCTATAATCACAATGACTAATGTATACCCATGAACCCTTATCCTCGAGTGGCTTCTGGGCTTTGATAAGTGGTGATTCCTATGTAGAAAAAAAGAACTGTAAAATTAACCGTATATATGTATAAAAAATATAAACCACACATTCTTGGCGATCAATCCAATCACCTAGAGCAGAGGTTCCCAATTTGGTGTGCTTGCATCCCCCGAGGGTAAAGAAGACATCCCAGGGGTGCAAGAAAAGTTTAGATTAAAAAAAATAGGGTATTGTCTATATGTTAATCTTTTATGCTTTCTTTCGTTTGTTTTCTTTTTTAATGCACTAATTTCTTGTTTTCATTTTAGGATTAAGTATTATGATAACATGAGCATTAGATACGTAAGCGAATAGATTTAATCCAACCAGAACCGCGAGTTCAAAACGTCTAAAAAAAAAAAAAAAATCGTCGAAATTCGAAAAACTTATCTTTAAACTCAATCTTTAGCGGTGCAATGTTTTAGGGAAATTTCTTGTAAAGTGCCGACAAAAAGACACACACACACACACACACGCACACACACACACACACACACACACACACACACACACACACACACACACACACACACACACACTTTAAGCCTAGGGCCAAATGCTGCCGGCAGGGTCAGGAGGAAAGAGGAGTAAGCGTTTCAGATTTCACCTTTTGTGTACTCGGTCACGTGATTGAGAGCTGGCTTGTGATTGGACAAGCCAGGGAGAAAATGGATTTCAAATCTCGAGCCGCGAGAATTAGCTCCTGCCTGTGATTGTAGCAAGTTTCGACTGCTACAGCAGAAAAGGAAGCATAAAGCAAGAAAAGAAAATGAGAAAATAAAAAAAATGAGGGAATAAGAAATATAATAATTTGTCTTCTAACATATAAAATTATCTTCTCGGATGTTCAAAGTCCAACCCAAGTAACAATCTGTCTAAGAGATTGAGACTTGATTCGAACTATCGAACTAACATTTTTTTTTTTGCGTTATTTGTATTATTTGGACTAATGTTGTAATTTTGGATGTTTTCCTTACAACGTTTCGACCACTGTAACCGCCGACAGATATTCGAGTGTCACACGAAGAAGATCTGAGGTTACATCTATCGAAACACTGTGAGGATAAGATTCAAGATGAAAATAGTAGTCCGGATAATCCAACTAATCCAAATTATAAATCCTCATCTAAAAAATACACACACACACACACACACACACACACACACACAACACGCGCGCGCACACACACACACACACAACACACGCACACACACACACACGCACACACACACATACACACACAACACAACACAACAAAAACAAAAAATAAACAAACAAAAAACAAACCAACAGTTGGGAACTACCGATTAAGGGAAATTGAGAAAGCAGTTTCAACTCTTTTTGGATTATTTTATGCCGAATCCAATAATATTGAAAAAATATTCTATGCTTAAAGTTCTTTATATCTTCAAATATTTATTCATGGTGTTTGGTTTGGTTGTTTTGTATTATGGTATATCGACCTTTAGTGCCAAATCGAGTAATTTTGAAAAGAAAAAAAAAATTCTTCAAGTTCTTTATATCTTCAAATACTTAGTCCTGACGTTTAGTAAGGTTGTTTTATAGAAGTAAAAAACCTTGTTTTTTAAATTGCAGAACATGATTAAATATTGCAAAATGAAAGAAAAAAGACTAACGTAAAAGTTTAGTGCATTTTAAACAGCATTATTTAGTTGAACCCGATGCTTTAACAGGTATTAACATTCCGGGCTAAAGTTGACTTGGAAGCAATGATAACTAAGGGGCAACTCCATATTCCCCGAAGCCTCCAAATAAAGCCTCAACACTGGATTCCTGTTAAGACAATTTGGTAGAGACCGCAGCGGTCAATTTTTTTTTATTCGGCCCCTGCTATGACCCTTAACATTTACTGTTTTGGGCTCAAATCGAGTTATTAAGTTAGATCAATGTCCAAGGAACATATATCTTAAATTTCAAGTGTTGGACCCCAAATTTTCGGAAAAGTTTGGTAGAGTTCTAAAAGGTCAAATCGGTAAACTTAACAGCCAAATGTCTGGTCGAAAACCGATCACATAGATTTTCTCAAATCTCAGTAGACTTATAATTGACAGAGTTATTGCGTAGGAAAATGTACACAGACACACAGACAGACACACAGACACACAGACACACAGACACGTTCACTTTTATTGATATACTAGAATGGGTGCCCGGCGTTGCGCGGGTGTTTGGAGGTGTATGCTTAGCAAAAAAAAAGATAAATAAATAAAAATAAATAAAAAAAATAAAAAAGGTAAATTTTTTTAACTTTGACCCCTATTATGACCCCTTAAAATTTATTGTTTTGGGCTCAAATCCAGTTATAAAGTTAGAACCATGTCCAAGGAATCTATATCTAAAATTTCAAGTGTTTAGACCCAAAATTGTCGGAGGAGTTTGCTGGAGTTTCAAAGGTCAAATCGTTGAACTTTGACCCCTTAATCGCCAAATATCTGGCCGAAAACCGATCACATCGATTTTTCCAAATCTCAGTACCCTTTATATATCAAATTTCTCGCCGAAAACCGATCACATAGATTTTCCCAAAATCTCAGTACCCTGTAGATCAAATTCCGAGTCTGTAGACTAAAAATTGACAGAGTTATAGCGTAGGGAAATGTACACAGACACACAGACAGCCACACATACAAACAGACACGGTCACTTTTATAGATATACTAGCATGGTGCCCGGCGTTGTCCGGGTGTTTGGAGGTGTATGCTGAGCAAAAAAAAAAAGAAAAAAAAAAGGTCAATTTTTTAACTTTGGTTCCTATTATGACCCTGTAACATTTATTGTTTAGGGCTCAAATCAAATTATTAAGTTAGATCTATGTCCAAAGAACCTACCTATATCTAAAATTTCAAGTGTTTAGACCGAAAATTGTCGGAAGAGTTTGGTAGAGTTTTCAATGGTCAAATCGTTGAACTTTGACCCCTTAACAGACAAATTTCTGGCCGAAATCCGATCACATAAATTTTCCCAAATCTCAGTAGTATATAAAATTTCGAGTCTGCAGACTAAAAATTGACAGAGTTATTGCGTAGGAAAATGTGCACAGACACACAGACACTTTCACTTTTATAGATATATAGCTAGATAGATAGATATATACAAGCATGTGTGCTCGGCGTTGCGCGGGTGTTTGGAGGTGTATGCTGAGCAAATAAATAAATAAATAAGTAAAAATAAAAAATAAAATAAAAATATAAAAATATAAAAATATAAAAAAAAAGGTAAATTTTTTTTTAACCTTGACTCCTACTATGTCCCCTTAATATTTATTGTTTTGGGCTCACATCAATTTATTAAGTTAAATCCATGCCCAAGACACCTATATTTAAAATTTCAAGTGTTTGGACCCAAAATTGTCGGAGGAGTTTGGTAGAGTTCTCAAAGGTCAAATCGTTGAACTTTGACCTCTTAACAGCCAAATTTCTTGTCGAAAACAGACCACATAGATTTTCCCAAATCTCAGTACACCGTATATCAAATTTCGAGTCTGTATACTAAAACTTAAGAGAGTTATTGCGTAGGACACAGACACACAGACAGACAGACAGACAGACAGACAGACAGACAGACAAACAGACACATTCACTTTTATAGATATATAGACTAGCATTTCAGCCCGGCGTTGCCCGGGTGTTTGGAGATGTATGCTGAGCAAAAAAAAAAAAAAGAAAAAAAAGTTGTCAATTTTTTAAAATTTAACCTTATTATGATCCCTTAACATTTATTGTTTTGTGCTTAATTTAAGTTAAGTTAGATCCATATCCAAGGAACCTATAAATTTCAAGTGTTTAGACGAAAATTGTCGGAGGAGTTTGGTAGAGTTCTCAAAGGTCAATTCGTTGAACTTTGACCCCTTAACAGCCAAATTTCTGGCCGAAAACCGATCACATAGATTTTACCAAATCTCAGTACCCTGTATATCAAATTTTCAGTCTGTAGACTGAAAATTAACAGAGTTATTGCGTAGGAAAATGTACACAGACACACAGACAGACAGACACACAGACAGACAGATACACAGACACGGTCACTTTTATAGATATACTAGCATGGGTGCCCGGCGTTGCCCGGGTGTTTGGGGGTGTATGCTGAGCAAAAAACAAACAAAAAAAAACGGTCAATTTTGTTAATTTTGACCCCTATTATGACCCCTTCCAATTTATCATTTTGGGCTCACATCAAGGCAGTAAGTTAGATCCATGTCCAAGGAACCTATATCTAAAATTTCAAGTGTTTGGACACTAAATTGTCGGAGGAGCTTGGTAGAGTTCTCAAAGGTCAATTCGTTGAACTTTGTCCCCTAAATCACCAAATTTCTGGCCGAAAACCGATCACATAGATTTTCCCAAATCTCAGTACCCTGTATAGCAAATTTCGAGTCTGTAGACACAATTGACAGAGTTATTGTGTAGGGAAATGTACACACACAGACACACAGACAGACAGATACACAGACAGGCACACAGACACGTTCACTTATATATATATATATACATATATATATATATATTAATTTTGATCTCACTAGGTTCAATATAATAATCGATGGGCAATTTTCTCTAAAATGATAAATCCTTCATAAATTATAATATTTAAGCTTATCTTACTACCGAACAACGCCTAGCAGACTACTAGTATATATATATATATATATATATATATATATATATATATATATATATATATATATATATATATATATATATATATATATGAAGTTATGCTTTGCTGCTTTTTGTCGACAGTTAAAGCGTATGAATCACTCAATCCATTAAGGAACATACTTATTTTATTTACTTGTGTATTTATTTTATACGTCCATAAAAGTTATCCTATATACGTTGTTCTTAGTTACATCGATCATCAGAATACCTGACTTCAGCAAGAAACGAACCCATGACTCTTTTTATATTCTGATTTGTTAATGTCAGTGGACTACAATGGCTTTTATACGTACGCTTTTTATTGCCTAAGTATTAGCTAAGAAAATGTAATCCTGAGTTTATTTCTTAACCAAGTTAGTCGTACTGCTGTTCGCTAGAACCGACTGAGAAACACGTGTCCATGAACAACTTTTATTTTTATGCACACACACACACACACACACACACACACACACACACACACACACACACACACACACACACACACACGCATGTAATTATATTTTTTACGGGTTTCTAATAAATTACTTCTAAGTCTCACCAGATATTGCTAAGTAAGATGAATGTGTGTTAAAACGCACTTTCCTTATTAGGCTTGCTGTGAATTGCTGTGCCGGAGCGAGAAAATAGATATTTTGTAGAGGCTGGACTGAGCTGGCTATAAAAATAGGAGAATAGTCATCAGTTTCATATCAAAAGATTCAAACATCTTCACTATAATAATATTAACTTGATTCAACCATTCATCGACACAGGTACACAAGAATGTAGAACAGTCTAACAAAAGATTGAGTTCTAGACTTACATCTTGTCTTACCGTTTTCTGGTAAGGAATGGGAAGATATGTTTAGCGGAGCGCCTCATCTCCACAGCGCCCGTTCAGAAACTGAATTAAAATTTCGCGCCAACGAGGTGGGCAGAAACGGAAATCTGTGCAAACACAAAAGTGTCCGAATTGTCCGGTGTATTTTTACGCAAGTTTTAACATGCCTGTTTTAGCCAACCGAAACAGAAACTAATTACTCCGCAAAACATTGCATATAGACACAAAACAAATAGACCTCATCTTCATCGGTGTTGTGGTTTTATTATAAATTTAACTTCAGTTACTTGGTGTTGTCTTGGAGTCTGTAACAGCCGAAACTCCTTACAATCACAGGCAGGAGCTAAATGTTAAAATTATAACTTATTGTTGCTGAAGTAATATTACGTTTCGTATTTTATTTTTAGATGAAGATTGATAATTTGTATTATTTTGATTATTCGGGCTACTGTTCTTATCTTAGATATTATTCTAAAAAATTTTTGGCCGATGTAAGCTCAGGCCTTCTTCAAATGCGTGTTGAGACACGTCAGCCCTCTCCCCAGTGAAGTGGGGACGACCTGTTAAACCGTCCGCTCTGCTCAACATCCAAATTCCATGATCTCAAGCTAACCTGATCTACGTAACATACATGTAGATCCGATCAGCTGACCAGTTCTTCCGGTAAACTTGTCTACAATATGATTTACCATATTTTGACAGTCTTTCAACATTCTTCACACTCATCTCCTGTCCATCTCTCCAGTTAGATGGATAGATAAATAGATAGATCGATACTTTTTTGTGTTCGACCTACTACATAACACAATGCCGAGATAAGCGGAGAGCACATACAACACCTGGAAGTCCAAATGATCACCCATTTAGTACTAACCAGGTTCAACGTTGCTTAACTTCGGTGATCCAGCGGGAACCGGTGTGTCAATGTGAATATGCCGACCTAAGAGAATGTGTATAGAATTTCAAACGGAACCATATATTTTTGCCACTGGAGTAGCTTGGTCTTGTTCTGTCGGCCATGACCAAGTAGAAGTCCTAAGTAACTCGTAATTGTATTCTTAGTATCTACTAACGGCATCTCGTGTCCATGGAATATTCCATAGAACAGTTCATGAATTATCCCATGGAAAGATATGCATCATTTCGTGGACGTACACGTTTATATTTAATTAACATTGAACTTTTATTTTTACTCTTTTTTTTTCTACACCAAGCAAGACATATTACTACCCGGACGTGAGGGGCTGTTAGTAGCTACTACACGTGGAACATGATATATCTCGTGAAATATTCCATGAAATATTCCATGAAATGTAACCTAGTTTAATTCTGTCAAGGTTGGCTATTTCACTTGATGAAACCAAACTATTTGCCATTCCAAAACTTATTTCCAAATTAAGATATAATTTCTGTTTTTCTTTTCATTAACAGATAAATTCACTTGTGTCCGCTCCAAGTTTTCCCGGAAGTCTGTGCTGCCACCTATACAAAGCAAACGTCAATTGGTAAGATTCACAAATACTTTCTTTTTTAAAAATAGAACAATAATAGAATTTGGTAGATTAGGTGATTCAGAAGTCAAGTAACTGAAGTACCCGTAAACGCCGGGTTTTCCAAACTTATCTCTTCTGCACGCCAATTCAAATAATTTCTTTTTTTAAAATTTGAAATCGTAATAAAATAATTACAGAAATTTTCTTTAGATTTTATGATGATGGCGAGGAAATAATTGGAAGTCTATAATAATTATAAAACAAAACAAAAACAAAAATAAAACAAAACAATCTGTATTATTTTAAGTCTTCCGACCATTGTTCCCATATGGAGCATTATTTTCATAACGTTTCGGTCGATGTAACTTTTCGAGGTTAAATCGACTGAAACGTTATGAAAATAACAATCAAGATGAGAACAGTAGTCCGAAGAATCCAAATACAATTTTTTTTTTCCGTTTTTGAATTTCTGAGATAAGGATCAGTTATTCGTATTATTTGAATTCTTCGGACTACTGCTCTCATCTTGATTGTTATTTTCATAACGTTTCGGTCGATGCAAACTTCGGAAAATGAAAGAGGGTATCTATTCAAGCTCATCGTTTTTTGACGTTCGTCCGGGTCGCATCGCGATCTTACTACATATCCAGCTTGGTGCTGTCATTTATAGTAGTATCACTTAGAGTAGGTGTGCCATTATTTACTTATATAGCCTCGTGTGTAGCCATTTCGAAGAGATCTTTATTCTGGATGATATCCGTCTAGTTTTAACATTAATTTTTTTTTTATTTGAATATTTCGTTAGGGTTTAATTCAAAGGGAAAGTATCCTTATGTCAAAGTCTCATAATAGAGAGATAGAAGACACCCGAGTGTGGTCTCTGAAAGAACCCAAGACGGTCACCCCCTTCCCCTGCACCTTTGGGCCGGAGAAGACAAGTTGCAAAGGAAAGGATTACGCCACAATTATGCTGGGTCCTGGATATGACCTAAAACTATATCCGATGGTGAGGCCTCAGCTTGCGGGCCTTGGGGAGTGTGGAACCACCCTTTAATTGCCATTGCTCCTAGGTCCACTCTGACTCGGAGTGGTAGTACCTGTTGGGGTCCCAACTATGGGTTAAATAGAATCCGACTTAAAAAACAAATATACTCCATTAAAAAATCGTTCCTCAAAATCACTAGATTCGGCATTAAATAACCTGAAAAAGGTTGATATGCCGTAAAACAAAAACAACCAACCAACCAACCAACAATTGTGCTGGAGTACTGTGGCAAACGTTTTGACGATCATCACCAGTCATCCAACTTTATGATTAGTGCTGGTGTAGGGAATTGCGGGACCTTATTAGAAAATTAATGGCAATGTAACAGAGCGCGTATAAGCAAGCGCGTGTGAGAAAATCAGCAGCAGCTGAAGGATAGCTGGTTACCGAAAATATTAACAGCAGCACATTTGACACACCGGTCCCTGTCAGATCACCGAAGTTAAACAATGATGAGCCTGGCCTCTACTAGATGGGTGACCATTTGGGACTTCCAGGTGCTGTATGTGCTCTCCGCTTATCTCGGCATTGTTTCCAGTCGTCCTGGACTTCTCCTTGCCACTGGACTAAAGCAGTGCCGATTCAGGTGAAGTGTGGTTGGGATTGCGCAACCCTTGCCACATAATTACATGCGCAGCTGGCCCTATAGAGGGCATCCTTTGTCTTTCGAGACTGAAGGGAGGCATCATCGTAACAGCAGCAGCCATTAAAGCATGTATGCAAATTAGCAAGTGTGCGTGAACTTGCATCACGAGAAAAGGAACAAAATACACCAATATATAAGAGGAGCAACTTGCGACTAGGCAAGATAGACGTGTTAAAGTCGAGAGTGAGAAAGCGCTAGTTAGCACCAGCGTGAGGTGGCGGCAACAGAGACTTTTAAAAAGCACATGTATGTACGAAAAGACTTTGAGAATATAATGAAATGCTTCTTTTTATTTTTTTGAGGAACCACGAATAAATACATTTCACTTGCACTTAAAAAATGACGAGTCAGATTTTCATTTTCTTCCTTTGTTCTTGCGACTACATCAATTCTACATTGCGAATTTATGGATTTTTATATTTCATACGGAAAAAGAAAACAAAAAAAATTTACAAGAAAACAAAAAAAAAATAAAACATGAACGTTAAACGCTTGATATAATACATTTTTTAAAGAAAATCTAAAAAGTTTTGTTTCTAACACAAAAAGAGCAATAAGAGATATACAGAAGAAAAGACTGTTCCCGCTTTTTATTTTCAAAATCTTGCAAAATACTTTCAAAATAAATGGCTTTAGTAATCTTGTCGTGTATAGAAAGCATTACCAAAGTGTCAAGTCTCTCTTCCGAGACCGTAGACCTTAAATTAATACGAGGAAAAATATGTTATTCTGGATTTTATGTTTTCAGTATTTTGTGTAATAAAAATAAAGGCCGAAATTGATCGAATCGACTTTGAACTGGTCCTTCATATGACAGCAATTAATATAATGTTTTTTTTTTTTTTTTTTTTTTTTTTTTTTTTTTGAAGAGAGTACTGATGCATTGAGAAGTCTTGCCGTCACTTGATTCTGAATGCTTCGGAAAACAACTGAGGAGTTAAATTATGAAAACTCAGAGAGAGAGAGAGAGAGAGAGAGAGAGAGAGAGAGAGAGAGAGAGAGAGAGAGAGAGGGAGGGGGTTGTTAATCATTTGTTTTACTTACGTCAGTAAAAGATCACACATATGAATAGAGTTCACGTGGAATCGCATTAAATCGTGTATTTTTATGACTTAGAAACAAATATTCTTTAGTTGCGTCCATTCATCTGCGCGTTTAACAATGTTAAGACTGTTGCAAAGGGAGTGACTGACCAACGAAAATAGTATTTCTAGCACAACATAGACGTGTCAAAATCCTGTTTTAAACTTGAGCGTCGCAGATCACTAAAATTGATATTTTATACTTAAGCTTGAAAGACAAACAAAGATTCTATTTCTAACAAGCGTGGCAGGCCGACTAAAATCTATTTTAAACTTTAACTTTTCAATTTTTTGTTTTTTAATAAAAAAAACGCAGTGGTTAGAGTACTTGGAAAAAGAAATTGTAAAACGTGATATTCTTCTGAATAAACTATTAGAGTAGAAAGCTTTCCGGCATCGAGAGACTTTAACAGTGAAGGGGTAGAATTTTGCTGCTTAACGGGTTAGTTGAAGGTATATACGTCGATAGAACACGGGTGCTATGTATTTCTTAAAAGATTTATAAAACAGGCACAGGGATGCAACATTGCGGCGATGTGGCAGCGGTTGGAGCTTGGTTGATAGTGTGGGATCTATTAGATTGGAAACTTTTTTTATACCCTGTCTAAGAGGGAGAGACTTGTGGTTGGTGTAGAAACTCACATGTGGCAACAATAATGCATGGGTGAATGCACTGAATGGTGAGTTTGTAATGCTATTTTAAACTTGAGTATGACAGACCAATAAAAAAAGTTATTTTTAACAAATTTTGTAGGAAGACGAAAATGTTATTTAAAATTTAAGACAGACAGACAAACAAAAATTCCTATTTCCGACATAAGCCTGATCGGTAAAAAAAAAAAAAAAAAAAAAAAGATGATGTTTTAAATTTGAACGTAACAGCCCGCACAACGACCAGAGTTTTCTTATTCTTCGACGCTTTTAACTTAAGATACGTCCATTCAATCTGCGCGTTTATTGACAGAAATGCCGTTTCAGACTTAGGCGCGACGGACAGATAGCACTTGACACACATATGCGAGGACGTATCTTAAAACGAACGAAAAGAGGATTGCGTTTTGCAACCTTCACCTTGTAAGCTGAAGACAATTGGACATTTTGTCAGCAACTTTTGTTTGTTCCCCGCAAACTCAAGTTGAAGAGTGCGATCAAGACAAGACACGTTGTTTTTATATTGTTTTACGATGGCCTAGCGAACGACCCACGTTCAACATTTTTTTTTTATGGCGTGTTTTGTCACCCCCTAATTGGCGTCTTTCCGAATCAAAGGACGACAAAAGTGTCACACATGAGATGATGCACAACACGAAGACATGGCAGTAAAAAGCAACAGGAGTGTAAAAACCGTGTAAGTAGCCGATATAAGTATCGGTCATTACAAACGTTCATAAACCTTTATTTTATTATATTTACCTCCTCCCCAGGAAGGTAGACACAAGGTCAGGCGTTGGTTTGGTGAAAGTGTTTCTGTGGAACGAACTGGATTAGAATTCGCACACCCAGGTTTTCAGTTGGGGTTGTTATATCTTTATATATGTTGTATATCTTTATCAAAAACAGTAAGTAACGCTATAAGAATCGTTGTCGGTCGGTTGATCTCGTTTAATTTATCTATCTATTCCTCTCGCGTTTGTCTGAAGAGTTCTTTATTTATCTCAGTCTTTCAACGGGATAGGAACGCCTACTCTCCTAACTGTATCCTCAGCAATTACTGCCTTCCATAGTTGTCGTCTCACAACGTTTTGGCCAACTAGGCCTCTGGCCGGCTTTGGGTAGGATTGAAACCGCTATCTTCACTCATTCAATGTTCACCTGGAACCGTAGAGATTCAACAGGCCCCGAAGGGCAATCAAGGTTGGATTTGGGTCCGCACCAAATGGTATATTATTTAATTAATTGGAATTCTTTGCATCATTTATCCATTTATTTATTGTATACTGTTATCCTCATCTTTTAGTTGTTGCTTCACGATGTTTCGGTCAACTATTCCTCTGGCCTTCGTCAGGTGGTTAACCGTGACGGGACTGGAACGCCAAATCTCCTAACTGCTTTCCATAGCCGTTGTCGTTTCAGTAATTGAAAAAGGCAGTATTTGCTGAGGATGCAGTTAGGAGATTTGGCGTTCTTATCCCGTCGCGGTTAATCACCTGAAGAAGGTCAGAGGAACAGTTGGCCGAAACGTCATGAAACAACAACTAAAAAAGATGAGTATAATAGTTCGCGATAAATGGATAAATAATACAAATTACTCATCTCAAAGAATTTCAATTAATAAAATAAGATCTTGCTTAAGTTTGAAACTTCAATTTTTGAAGAGGGAAGGGCGAGCTATTTATTTGTTTTTTGTTTTTTGCAGTGATGCATCATCACTTATTAAGATTCAAGGCTAATCGAGGATAGCAGTTAAAACGATCGTCAGTTAGATAATAATCGCTTCCATAAAGTCAACAAAGTCCTGGCCATTTTTGAAATTGACCCTATGCAGTTCTAGTAGATCCACTTTCAAAGGATTTGCCTTCTCATCCTTTTAGAAGAGGCTACTTTATTGCTAATCGCCTGAGGCGGTCCGACCGAGAAATGACTACGGAGCTGCACAGGCAATTTTTGTAGACCAGAGTACTCTTCGTCAAATCCCATTTTCTGACCGCTTCTTGTATCACCCGGTCGTGGGAGGGAGATAAATGATTAAAAAACAATCGATAAGATTGGCAAACGATTACTTGTTTCTCCAAGGCGACAGCTTAACAAGTATTTCTCCACATTAGACTTGAAGACGACCGTGTTGTAGTCAGTTAGGAAGTAGACCCGTGGTATCTCCTACAAATGGGATGTTGTAGGAAACTGTTCATGTTTTTTGGTTAGGAAATAGAGAAAGGAAAGTTCTTTTGCTGTGGTGTTAGACAACTTTCTGCTGT
The DNA here is from genome assembly GCF_053919585.1 of Euprymna scolopes. NCBI lineage: Eukaryota > Metazoa > Mollusca > Cephalopoda > Sepiida > Sepiolidae > Euprymna > Euprymna scolopes. Next base: position 116,758,851 of record NC_136500.1, read on the forward strand.
GAATGTTTTATAAAGAGTAGCAGAGACTGGAGCTCCGTCGAGCACCAACCATGAATATAAACGATACATTAAAAAGAGGATAGAAACATGTCACAGTTGGGATGATACCATAACAAATGAATTGACACGAGAGAAACATAAAAATCTGAAAATAAAAAAGAATTTATTTTTATTTATTGAATTTTTATTTAGAAAAACGCATAGAATGACGATTATTATAGATTAAAATCAAGAACACCAATGAAAGAATCAAAACAAACAAAAAACTGCGGCACAAATCATAAAGCGGGTTTAACCGGCTTCCTCCTTAGGAGGAGGTTTCATGGGAGCATGATATTCACAATCGATCCCCAGCCGCATGTATAACGATACAAAGGCAGAGTTCGTTTCGTACGTTTCAAATGCTTAATAACAAGTATCCACAATGTGTATGTGTAGGACGATATATATATATATATATATATATTGATTGCAACGTCTTGTCAGACGAGTGCCACTCCCTCAGACACTTAAAGTCCATGAGCCCAAAAATGACTTCCATCGTCACAGGACCATTTTAATAGACAAATGCCTGAGGGAGTATCTATACACAGATTTTGTTACAGAGTCTTAGCTTTGTACGACAGCTAAGTCTCTCTCTCGGTTCAAAATGTTGAGATCCAGCAACAAGCAAGATCAAGATAGCCAGCAACAAGTTAAACTGCAAACCAGCTTAATGCAGGTACTGGTCTCCCGCTTTACGTTTTTTTTAAATCAGAGATTTGCTTCTCCTAGAAAGGTTGCCTTCACCACGGCTTACGGGAGTCCTCTCCACCCCAACACACACATACATACATACAAACACACATGGTGCTAGTTGGCCGTTGATCCCGAAAAATTATTATATTATCTATCTATTATTATTATCTAAAATATAAAGCTGAACGTCTGTGTATGTGTCTGGTCACGAATAGGCTCCTATATGGTGACTATTATAGAAAACTGATCACATATAATGATAGAAGATGTATCGAGACACAGGAATGAGTATGTTTGATCTGGCATAATGATGATTCATTAAAATTGTGGGGTCTGCATACGCGCCTGGTCAACAAAGTATAGAAATAAAAAATTTAAAAATTAAAAAAAAAAAACGTTTACAAGTGTTTTTGATATAGATGTACATAAGAATACTTTGATAATTATGTTTTAACTTAAATAGGGATGGTATAATAAAATTGTGGGTTGTGCGTTCGCGCCTGGCCTCCATAGAATGGAAATAGGCACAAACTTTAATAAAGACTTTTCATATCTATCTGCGTAAGTATACTTTGATAATTATGTTTCAGTTTGAAGAAATATAATATAATAAAATTATGGGGTGTTCGTTCGCACCTGTCCTCCATAGGATGGAAATATGTCACAAAGTTTAACAGGTTTTTTTTTAAATATAGATCCACAGAATATTGTGATAAGTGTTTCAGTGTGAACAGGTATGGTATAATAAATTATGGGGCTTATCTATTTTATTTTTATTTCCATCATATTTTGCTTTGGTTTTGATACCCCCAAATTCGAAGCTATCTCTTTACAACCCTTCCTTTTCATAACCTATCATATTTTCATAAATCAGAGTCCATTTTCTGTAGGCTTTTTTGAACCCAGTCAACGACGGGTAGTTTTGCTAGTATATATATATATATATATATATATATATATATATATATATATATATATATATATATATATATATATATATACTAGCAGTAGTACCCATCGTTGACTGGTTCAAAAACAGCCTACAGAAAATGAACTCTGATTGATGAAAGTATGATAGGTCATGAAAAGGAGGGGGTTGTAATTTGATACTCAAAAATTTTACCCTAAGCAAAATATGATGAAAGTAAAGATAATTTTTGCGAAAATATATTTTTTTATATCAACTTTGTTTCCATTCGTAGCCAAGAGAGACCAACAAAATGATGTTTCCTTACAAAGAGAAAATGTTTTATATATATATAATATTATAAATATACAAGAAATAAATGTTACCATAGTCAATAAAAGTTACTTTTATGGTAGAAAAGTTCATTGGTTTGTATTTTTAAGTAGTTTGTTAAAAAAATTTTTTTTTTAATTCACGAACCGGTTTAAAAAAATCATAATGACAGCAACTTTGAAATGGAGAGCCCCGTTTTCAATTTGAAGGAAGGGCACCTGAGCATTCTGTGTTAACAATTTTAGAGAGTTCCGTCATCGTAAGGAATATTTATAAACATATTTTAATGTTTTCTGTTATTTTGTGCTTGAGGAATATTCGATTATGGCATGTGCAGTTTATGTAAAAACTAATTTAAGTAGTTATCCCCTCAAATTTCGTTTTAATTTCGGTTCGCTGAAATTATTTCAAGTAAAGAGCATTAAAAAACTACTACTACTACTACTACTACTACTACTACTACTACTACTGCTGCTACTACTAATAATAATATATGGTCATTGTTTTAATAGTGTAAAGAAGGAACTCGTAGTAATTTCGACACGCAGTAGTTCTTTGCAGAAGAGTGAAGTCAACAGAATATTATGTAAAAAAGAGAACATTCGAAAGAAACAGGGCAAAAAAGAAGATTATTATCTGCTTAAACGTGCTGAATAAAAGACTGTCTTTTATAATGTGATTTTATTATTTGTATTGAACTATGTAATACAATATTACATTCTTGGTAGTTATCAGTACTGATTATTTTATCTCGATTGGGTATATTTAAAATACAATGAACATTATTTTCATGAAAATGTTAATAAATTCATATTTGCTGCGTGGTATTGTCTTTTATTTCTCCATAATCAAGTTTTTACGCTATCCAGAAAAATAGCAGCTTTATCAAAACATATTCGTTGATTAAATATATTTCTCATGCTGTAAAATTTCCACGGGTAAGTTTAAAATAAGTGCAAATCTATAAAAAAGAAAATGACTTCACTGCATAATCGACTCAAAGTATAGAAGTATTTATACTTCATAGAAGTGCCTATACCTTATGGAAGTGATTATAGTTTATAGAAGTGTCTATACTTCATAGAAATGTTTATACCATATAAAAGTGTTTATACCCTATAGAAATGTTTATACCTTATAGAAATGCTTATACTTTATAGAAGTGTTTATACCATATAGAAGTGTTTATACCTTGTAGAAGTGTTTATACTTTATAGAAGTACTTATACTTTATATAAGTGCTTATACTTTGTAGAAGTGTTCATACTTTATAGAAGTGTTTATATCTTATAGAAATGCTTATGCTTTATAGAAGTGTTTATACTTTATAGAAGTACTTATACTTTATAGAAGTGCTTATACTTTGTAGAAGTGTTCATACTTTATAGAAATGCTTATACTTTATAGAAGTGCTTATACCCTATAGAAGTGTTTATACCTTGTAGAAGTGTTTATACTTTATAGAAGTACTTATACTTTATAGAAGTGCTTATACTTTGTAGAAGTGTTCATACTTTATAGAAGTGTTTATATCTTATAGAAATGCTTATGCTTTATAGAAGTGTTTATATCTTATAGAAATGCTTATGCTTTATAGAAGTGTTTATACCCTATAGAAGTGTTTATACCCTATAGAAGTGCTTATACGATATAGAAGTGCTTATACTTTATAGAAGTGCTTATACCCTATAGAAGTGTTTGTACTTTATAAAAGTGTGTGTACGTAAGAGAATTGTGTATGGCTAATAGAAGTATGTATGCTTAATCAAATTGCTAATAGTTTTTAGACATGTGCATTGTGCATGCTTAATCGGAGGGTGTATACTCCAAAGAAGTGTGTGTGTTGCAGAGAAGTGTCTATGCTTAATCGATACGTGTATTATTCGTGTATTTATGTATAATACATAGAAATGTGTATGTAAAAATATGCTTCGACTGAAAATTTAATAAAACACAAATGACAAACACTTGATATATCGTAATTGTTCAACGATTTATTTGTCGTCTGTTTCATCGGTTCGTTCTAAGCAAGCCGTCGTTCTGTTTTGTGTATTCAAATAAAACAAGGTTGGAATTCCGACTTTTGTACAAATCCAACTTGAATAAAATCATGAGAAGGGAACCTTGTTAGTTGCCAAGATACAATATGTACTTAATCTTCCTTACAAGTATCTTATCAAATATACATACGTAATCCATTCAACACACGTAATAAGAGTTGCTTAGTATAGTATTCAAGTAAATCCATATAAATACAATAATAATACTTTGTCTGTTGAACTTGTGAAGCATTACGTTACGGTAAGCTGATATATATATCTATAATATAAAACTGAATGTGTGTGTGTGTGTGTGTGTGTGTATGGTCACGAATAGGCTCCTATATGGTTAACTATTTAAAAAAAACAAAACTGATTACATATAATGATAGAAGATGTATCGAGACATAGGAATGGGTATGTTTGATCTGGCAGAACGGTGGTTCATTAAAATTGTGGGGTCTGCGTTCGCGCCTGGTCCACAAAGTATGGAAATAAAAAATAAAAAAATAAAAAAAAAACGTTTACAAGTGTTTTTGATATAGATGTACATAAGAATACTTTGATAAGTATGTTTTAACTTAAATAGGGATGGTATAATAAAATTGTGGGGTCTGCGTTCGCGCCTGGTCTCCATAGAATGGAAATAGGTACAAACTTTAACAAAGACTTTTCATATCTATCTGCGTAATTATACTTTGATAATTATGTTTCAGTTTAAAGAAATATGGTATAATAAAATAATGGGGTGTCCGTTCGCGCCTGACCTCCATAGAATAGAAATATGTCACAAAGTTTAACAAGGTTTTTTAATATAGATCCACAGAACATTGTCATAAGTTTTTCAGTGTGAACAGGTATGGTATAATAAATTATGGTGTTTATCTATTTTATTTTTTCTTTCATCATATTTAGCTTTGGTTTTGATACCCCCAAATTCGAAGCTATCTCTTTACAAGCCTTCCTTTCATAACCTATCATACTTTCATAAATCAGAGTCCATTTTCTGTAGGCTGCTTTTGAACGGGTACTTTTGCTAGTATATATATATATATATATATATATATATATATATATATATATATATATATATATATATATATATGCACAGTGCCACGCAAAAGTATTGGATGCATTACATTTTTCTTCATAACTTTAATTAAGGTTCAAGATTTTACCTAAAATTTGGTCAGTATATTCCTATTACAATTCTAACTAATATTTAAGGTAGTAATTACAAAATTAAAGTTTAGAAAGTTTATATTAAAGAAAAAATATAAATCAGCTAACGCAAAAGTATTGGATACATTGATTTAATATTTGGTTGTATAGCCTTTATTGCGTTCAACAGCTTTCAATCGCTTTCTATAGTTGCACACATGTTTTTTGCAAAGATATGCAGGTATTTTGTACCATTTTTCTTTGCAGAACTGTTCCAGTTGTTGAATATTTTGTGGATTCCTCTTGTGAAAATTGATCTTCAATATTTTCCACAAATTTTCAATTGGGTTGAGGTGTTGAGACTGACTGAGCCAAATAAGAATGTCAATTCCGTTATTTCTAAGCCGTTCTTTGGTTAGTTTAGAAGTTTGCTTGGATCATTGTCCTGCTGAAACACGAAATTGCTATTATGTCCCAACAAATAAGCAGATTTCTGGAGGTTTTTCTCCAAAATCTCCCTGCACATACGTCCATTCATTCTACCATTGATGATTTCTAGTTCACCAGTACCTTTGGATGAACCGCCCCCCCCATATCGAACCACCGCCAAACTTTACCGTAGGAATGGTATTCTTTTTGTTATAAGCGGCGCCATTTTTACGCCATACATGTGTTGCTGTTTCTTCTAAAGATTTCGATCTTCGTTTCGTCTGACCAGATTACCTTGTTCCAAAATTCTTGGGGTTGTTTCCCATATGTTTTAACATAAATCAAACGTGATCTGACATGTTTAAGCTTCAATAATGGAACTTTTCTTGGGGCTCTTGATACAAAATCTGCATGATTTAGAACTCTACTGATTGTAACCTTGCTCACATTAATCCCAGATTCTCTGAGGTCGCTTTGAATTTCACCACGAGTAAGAAAATTCTTTTTTTTTTTTTTTTTTTACCTTTCTGCTTACCCACCTTGATTTGTTTTCGTTTAATTTCCTTGGCCGACCACGTCTTGGAAGATTTGCAACAGCTTCACCAGGATTTTTAAACTTTCTAATAACGATTCCAACTGTACTAAGTGGTAGATTAAGTTCCCTTGATATTATTCGATACCCTTTTCCTTCTTTGTGTTTTTTGACGAATGTCTATTGACAACTCTTTAGTTTTAGGCATTTTTATACATGAACTGGTTGACTTTGAAGGAGTGACTCCAAACTGGAAGAATTTCTTAAAATTATTTTAATATAAAGTTATCTGATTGGTCAGTGATAACGCGTTTGCATTATTGCAACACGCTAACAAAAATCATTTAAATTTATTTCAGAAAAATAATTGTATCCAATACTTTTGCGTTTGTTAATTCATATTTTTTCTTAAATGTAAACTGTCTAAACTTTAATTTTGTAATTACTACTCCAAATATAATTTAGAATAGTAATAGGAATATACTGACCAAATTTTAGGTAAAATTTTGAACCCTAATTAAAGTTATGAAGAAAAATGTAATGTATCCAATACTTTTGCGTGGCACTATATATATATATATATATATATATATATATATATATATATATATATATATATATATATATATATCATTAGCATTTGGTCAGAAGTTTCCAGTTATCTGTCTACATCTGTTTATCAGTCGTTATGTTTATGTGTACCTACGTCTATAAACGTGTGTGTGCGTATTCTGTGTATGTACGGGTACGTGTAGAAGCATGTGTTTCAATGTACGGGTATACATGCATGTGTGTTTACATATGCGAGTGTGTACGTGGGGTGCGTAGGTATCCACTCCCACGTTTTATGAAAGACTTGGTTTTGAATAAAGACCACACAAGTTGCTGACCATTTCAAGTCAAAAATATTGGGATGGTCGTGTTCAGATACATCTTAACCTCATTGCCTATACCCCTTCCCCTGCTGCTGTTGCTAACCCTACCCGGCTTGCATTCATGTTTTCATCGTTCACACTGAAGAATGGCGAAGGATCAGTCGAAAATAGGTGCTTTTGAAAGAATATACGGCATAATCACGTTGACACACCAGATCGCAGAAGTTAAGCAACGTTGAGCATGGCTAATACCAGATGGGTGACCATTTTGGAATTCTAGGCGCTGTATGTGCTCTCCGTTCATCTCGGCATTGTTTTCAGTCGTCTTGTACCTCAACTTGCCACGGGTATGCAACAATGTTGACTCAGGAGATGCATGGTTGGAGACTGCGCAACTCTTGCCACATAAATTTCACGTGCCGGCACCCTTACAGTGGGTATCCATAGTCTGTCAAGACTGAAGAGAGCCACATTCCAAAGCTTTTGAAAGAACTTTTTGTACATGTCAACAATTAGGAAATAAATACAGAAAAGATATAAACATTTATATATTTTTCGTATTGATTTTTATCTATCTATCTATCTATCTATCTCTCTCTCTCTCTCTCTCTCTCTCTCTCTCTCTCTCTCTATATATATATATATATATATATATATATATATATATATATATATATATATATATATATATATATGTAAGGGATAATGAGTGTACAGTAGTCAATGTGAAAATGTCTTAGTAATTGCTAGTAGTGAAACTTTGGTAAATTGGATTACTTAAGGGGACGGCTCATCAAGCATTTGTTAACGTTGGACTTGAAGACGACCATATAGTAGTCATTTGGGAAGCAGGAAAAAAAACAGAGTTCCACAGGCGTGCAGTTCTAAGAAAGAAGCTTTGTTCATGGAATGTACGTTTAGGTTTAGGCACAGATAAAGAGCGGGAGAAATTATTGATAATGGTTTCAGCTAGACGAACATTTTTCGTGAAAATCAGGCCAGGGGGAACCATAGATTGGAGCTCAGACGAGCACTTGCCATGAAAATAACGATAAAGTAGAGACAGGCTTGCAACATCTCTTCTGTGGGAAAGAGGTTGCAGGAAAGAGAAAAGGGCATCCCTCATTGTCAAAGCAAGATAAGATCTTTCTTGCAGCTCCTTCCAAGATGTGGCAACAGCACTCCATCATAGGACGTACTTGGGTCTTATACAGGTAAAGAATTGCATCAGCAGTGAGATATCTACTGGAGCGGTAGAACGATCCCACTATTTTTCCAACAGCCCTGGCAATGGATTTGATTTACGTGTTCCATCTCAGATCAGGAGCAAAGGCCAGACCTAGAAGTTTTTCAAAAAATGGAGCCTCCCAAAGACGAAAGCCATTCATTTCAATTGATGCCAGACGGGGATCAAGGCGTTGATGATGTAAAGATAAAAGCTTGGTTTTAGATGCATTAAAATTAACCAGCCACCTCTTTCCCCATCGCATCACATGATCAAGATCAGAGAAGAGAGAATAAGAAAGAACTTGGTCATTTACGGCCTTTGAAGTTTTGCCATAGATGATGGTGTCGTTAGCATAACTGTCTACAAATGATCGTAGGGTGTGATTTGGGAGATCATTGATGTAGATCAGGAAAGGAATTGATGATGGTGTCAAAAACAAAACACCCGCTTCCAATGAGTCATGAACCAGCACGGAAGTAGTAAGGCTCAGAAAATTGTCAGGAGAAATGCTCGTGCCTGTGCCCAATCGAGAAATAGAGAAGCAGCTAAACTGTCATCGGCCAGTCTAACCAGGACATAAATTTTAGCAAAAACTATTGAAATAACAAAGAGTAATGGACACATGGTTACACCTTGCGCCAAAGCGGAAATATCATTTATGACGTCATTATACATTTTTCTGTTGGGGTTCGACATGCAAAATACTTACGACATCCAAATCTCATGAAGCTAACAATAGAGCGTCAGTCAGTGAACTATCGTATAGGTATTTCAGTTTAATGTATCTCTATAACTTCCAAGCAATACCTCTAGGATTGTTGATGTTGTTTGCGTTCTTTAACACACGAAAGATTCTGATTAGCCACTCGCGATACAACTGGGGAAAGATGAGTTACCCCCACAAAGTACTTCAGTCAAGCAGAAGGAACCATCTTGGGCTTAACTGAAGATATTACACTAGGTCAGAATGCATCTAAACCCATTCAAATTCAATGCAGGTAAGGCCCTGAAACCCCCCCCATTAAAACCACAAAGCTCAAAGAGGAGATTTTAGATAGAACAGATTTTTTTCTAGAGAAAAATAGGTTAAAAGGTGATTTTTATTATCTCCCTTGATCAGCATTTTGTAAAACAGAGTTATCTGTCCTTACATATGTTTTGGTTGAATGTATAGAAAGAGAAATATTCAATGGATGGTCGCTCACCGACAAACTATTAAATATGTCCATATTTCAAAGCCCTTTTTTCAGTTATATATAATAATTGATATGTCGTGTATAACGCTAAACAAGCGTTCAACAACCACCTGTTCTAGTTGGTGTCGGTTTATACATATGAGCTATCTGCTCATATGTAAATTGCACATCACTACATTTCCTTATAACGGAGGAGCTTTATGCCACGAGTACTTCTTGTACTTCTCGTGCCCTCCTGAACATCTTCCTTTATCTCTCTCCTTTTCCTTGGAGATCTGGATCTATCACATCTTTCCCTATAATCGCAGTGTTCCTCCTGCATATTCTGATCTTCCTCTTCTGCCTCTTCTACTTCGTCCCTCTCTACTTCTTCCTCCGCAGTCTCATTCTGCAGTAACTCTTCTGTGACGTCACTAATAGGCAGCTCTGAAGGCATTTCCTCATCCGATTGTTTTTCTTGGGATCTTATTTGGTCAGCATAAGCTAGAACACTGTTCTCATTTTCTTTATTTAATATTGCAGTGTTATGTCTTTTCTGCATAATAAATTCTGCTGTCTCGGCTTCCGTATTCCTATTTCTTTTGTACCACATCTTTTGATTTGTGGCATATGACATAGTCAAAGAGGATCTTAATTGTCTACCCATTAAGGCAGATGGATTTTCTGGCCTGTCTGCATGCGGAATTGTTCTATAACTTAGTAATAATCTTGGTAGGAAAGCATCGATTTTCTCCTTCTGTTGCACGCATGCTTTTATGCCCCTTTTTACCGTGTGGACTATTCTTTTTGCTATTCCATTACTTTTAGGGTAGTAGGGAGGGATCTTGTAAGGTCTGCATCCTATTTTTCTTAACCATTCATGCAAATCAGCATCCGCAACTTCTGGCGCGTTATCCGTCACCAATATTTTTGGTATCCCATTTCTCGAAAATATTACTTTTAATATTTGTTTTACGGTGGTACTTTTTTTATCAAGTACTCTCACCACTTCAGGCCAGCCTGAATATGCGTCTACTAATATTAATAATAGTCCTATTTATATATTTTTCTTTTGCTTGAAATTCCTGAGTTTTGTGCATTTTATGCATCTTTTTACGTTGTCCTTTACGTCTCTTGAGTACCCCGGCCACCATGCGTCCAATTTTAATCTTCTTTTCGTAGCTGCTACTCCACAATGTACATCATCATGTACACTTTTTATTACCTGTCTTCTGTGTGTTTCTGGGATAACACACAAAGTCTCTATTGCATATTACCCCGTTTTTTATAGTCAGTTTATGTCTTATTTCTTTGAATGGTCTTTCAGCCATTGAACAATTTCCCCAGCGATTCTCTTTTATCCTCAACATTATTCTGTTTAACACTGAGTCATTTGTAGTTTCAGTAGCCATTTTATCTACAGATATTACATCGGTTTCTACAGGGTGCAGGAATGTGTCTTCAAATTCCTCATCGTTTTTATCCTTATCCTTTCTATAAAACCTCAATCGAGATAAGGCATCAACAAACGTTATCGTATTCCCTTTAACATATTCAATGTCAAAGTCGAATGCCATCAGTCTGATCGCCCAACGTAATATTCTGGACGTTGTAACTTTCAGTAGTTCTTTTCTTGGGTTCAAAATAAATTCCAGTGGTCTGTGATCACTTTTCAACAAGAATTTTTTTCCCCATCAAGAACTGTCTTGCTCTGTCCGTTGTCCACACTATGGCTAGTGCCGTCTGTCTATATTAGAATTGTGTTCAGTCGTTGTTAATCCCCTCAATAAGTACATTACGGGATGACCATCTTGTGACAAAATACCGGATACGGAATGCTCACTAGATCAGTAGTTAGAATTATGTCCTTCTTAGGATCAAAAATTTGTACTATTGGCTTTTTCGCCAGAATCTGTTTGAAGTTTTCAAAGGCTTTCTGTTGGTGTTCTAACCAAATGAACTCCGCATTTTTTTTTCTTAACTTCACAAATGGTTCTGTCAACTCATTGTATTTTGGTACATATTTTCTATAAAAATTTACGAAAATCAAGAAAGACTCCAACTCTTTTTTTATTTTTTGGTGTAGCCACTTTCATAATTTTCTCTATTAGCGCTTCCTTTGATATTGAGTAACCCAAAAATAATATTTCATTACTGTTGGTTACACACTTTTTTATATTTACTGTCATGCCAGCGTCTCTTAGCCGGTTCAGTATATTTTCAGTTTTTTTCTTTAAATCATCTTCATTTAAATCTCCAACACATTTATCGTCTTGATAACAGATGGTATTTTCAACATTTCCTATTACTTTTTCAATAGCTTTTTGAAAAATTGCACTTTCCGTTTTTATGCCATACAGCATCCTTTTCCACCTTAACAGGCCTATAGGTGCGTTTATCGTTGTCACTTCTTTAAAATTTTCGTCTATGGAAATTTGGTGGTAAACTGATTTTAGGTCTATCTTCGAAAACACTTTCATTCCGGCAAGTTTATGTAAAGCTACTTACACATTCGGAATAGGGTACGAGTCGGCGCAAACTTTATGGTTCATCCCTATCTTATAATCTTCACAAATTCTCAAGTCACCGTCTTTTTTTAATACCACAATGGGTGATGCCCATTTACTTCCTCCTGAAGGAGAAGGTTCTAATAAATCTTCCTTTATTAACTTTCACAACTTAGCTATTACTAATGGTAATAAATGCACTGGTACTTTTCTCGCTCTGTAGTAGGAGGGGGAAAATTTTTCTTTTAATTTCAGGCTGGCTTCATAATTTTTTAATTTTCTCGTTTTTTTCTATTTCTATCTCATTAATCAACTTCGTTGAATTTCTGTTTCCAGCTAGACGACTGAAGTTTGGCGAGGGGAGACCATAGATTGGAGCTCAGACGAGCACTTGCCGTGAAAATAACGAAAGAGCAGAGACAGGCTCACAACGTCTCTTCTGTGAAAAAGAAGTTGCAAGGAAGAGAAAAGGGCATCCCCCACTAGGCTACAAAGATAGAAAGAGAAAGAAAGAAAAAGAGCAAGCGAGCGAGCGAGCGAGCGAGAGATAGATAGATAGATAGATAGATAGAGAGAGAGAGAGAGAGAGAGAGAGAGAGAGAGAGAGAGAGAGGGGGGGGGTAAGAAATTATTGTGGATCCAATGAGAGAAAAGTGTATATTCGAAAATAAAATGATATTTATTTTCTCTAGTATTGAAGCAGATGTTCCGTGTGTAGCTCAGTAATAATATGGAAAATTATAAAAACTTGAAACGTTTGCAACCTTGTATTTTCATTTGTATATAACCGTTATTTCATATGTACACATATATTAAAAAGTGATATATGTTGCGTATAAATTTTCAGTATAGATATATATATGTATATATATATATATGCATATATATGTATATATGTGTATATATGTATATATGTGTGTGTATATATATGTATATGTTGCATAGTTCTTATTAGAAGAGGACTGATGTTATATATTTGTTGTTGTCCATATTAGTAAGAGAGTCTTAGAGTGTTCATGTTGGTGTGCAGATATATCGCGTATATATAAAGAGATAGACAGTTCTGTATATATAAAGAGACAGGGTGCATGTTAATACAGGAGAGCCGGCGGCATGTAATACACAGTGAGAGGAGATTTGATATATAGATAGGTAGAGAGATTGATAGTGATATTGACATTTATACGTTTGACAGTTCTGTGAATGGGAGTGTTTCTATAACATCGACACATATTTATCTATTTTTGAGATGATGATTTTCACAAAGTTCTTATAATATAAATTCACAATACTTTTCTGTTGTTGAATAACATAACACGAAGACACAGATACAAAATTATGATGATATTTGTTTATTCCATTCTGACCGGTCAATAGCTTTGCATCAAGGAATTCAAGTCTTTACACGATTCTTTCTTCTTCCCTTCGCTTCCAAGGTTCGATATCAGCTCTGTCTCTGACTCCTCTCTTCTCTCCTGACTGACTCACTTCTGACTGACCGCATAAAGCTCTCTATATTGAGAACTCATGACGTCATTGCATGATTAAACTCGTGACCTGACATGCATTGTTCCTCACGTTTCTAAAAAGCCGACTCTCTAACCTAATTTTGATTAACCCATTTTACAAACATTTTCCATTATCCGTTTTTAAATTCCTTATTTTAATTTCATTTCTTTAACAGGAACAAAATTATATCATTACATTCCTTTTCCAATAAACAGATATCTAACTATTTTATGTGAACTAAACAAGGGTTAATTCTACATTCCATTTTCAATAACATTCTGTATTTATTTTAACTTATGATCGGAATTTTCAATTCTAAATCTAGCTTCGCAAGTTCGAATCCTTGGCTATCCCATCTCATATTTACTCACTTACAAGAACAGGCGGCTGTTCTTTAACACACACACACACACACACACATAGACACACACACAAACACACACAGATATATATATATACATATATATATACGTTTTATTTTTATTACCGTATTTTTCTGTTAAGTTACATTATTGTTTCGGCTACACGACCGTTTTTTTTGGCCGTCATGTAGCTTCCTCAAGCTTTTACGGAAATGTTCGTTTATGGTGGAATGAAAGGGTGAATGATGTCAGAGGAGGGGTGCGAGAGAAAAGCGGAAAAAGAGGAAGGGAACGAGGGGGAGGTGGGAGGGGGTGCTTGGTATGTCGGTAATGTTTTAGTTTTGGAGTTTAAGGACATTAGGTGGTTGTGGGGGTCTGGGAAGTTCATCTCTGGTGTGGCTGAGGGCATAGGGATACATGGAAGTGGGAGGGAGATATGTGGGGGTAGGAGGAGGGGGTTACTTTAAATTTCGAGTTCTAAGGTTTAGGTTGTTGGCGCCTCGTTGGTGAGATGATTTCTTGATAAGTATGTCTTGACTTGATGAGTTGCATTAGAAAATTTGACGAACTTTGAAACATCATTTTTTTTTTCAAATAAAAATATCGCGTTTCCTGTTTATAATTATTAGGTTTTGTTCATTTTATCATTCATCGTTCCGCTTTTTTTTCTCCATTACACTCTCCCTTAATAAATGACTGTTTTATGAGGGTTGAAGGTTTAAGTCTCTGTACAGGTGATACTACGAATACAAGTACGAATTACTTAAGTAATGACATTCAGACGTTCGTCAGATAGTTTTTCATTTTATCAATAAGGAACACCTACATTTAGTGCGATTAGAAATATTATTCCCTTGTCTATTAATCACTTGAATATAATAAAAGTATAGTTTTAAATTTCATTTAATATGCATAAAAGTTCTCTATAGGAAGAGAAATGAACAGATAACGAACAAAGCCTTTATCGATTTCTAAGTAAAATCCCGATTAAACCTTTCATTAACGGTCGTCTCTTATTCTGCCTTCTGAGATCTGTTTATCTTATAACTCGTTTTCCATTGTCACTTTTTCTTTTAAATATCGCCCCAATCTATCTTTCCATTTTTTCTGGCGTGATATTTACTCATCTGAAAATCAGCACTATGTTCTTCAACTCATAAGGGTCAATTTTAATATTCTACACCAAAACCTTTTGACACGATTTACTGTATGTCAGTTTAATTAATTAATTAATTAATTAATTAATTTATTATTTCAGAATCAAAGAAACAAGAATCAGTCTCCGCATCGGAAACAATTCGATTGGTTCCGCGATGGTTTGCGACCATCCAGTAAGACTGCAGATACACCTTTTATGAAAGCTGTAAGTATATTGTCTGAATGGTCTTGTGTTCGGTTTCTTTCTCGCACGGTCGATAGGATTAGTGCATAATGTTTAAAGACTAGCACGTACAGAGGTTCTTTGGGGGTATAAACAGACCTCTCTAACCCCTTCATAATTTTAGAAGAAATATCACGGTTTATTGATTAATAATGTCTTTTGCTAAATTTGTGTGGAATGAATTCTTCTCAGCTTTGCCAAATACTTATACTCCCTGATATAAATATTACAAATATGCAGAATTCGTACAAAAAGAAACTTCTTCATCATTTTGGTAAAACGTCATGTGATGCGCTAGGTGTGTCAGAAAATTCGCGAAAAATATTGAATAATTCCATCTCCTGTTTTTCCGAGCTTATAACTACTCGAAAAATGTAATTCAGACCCTAATTTTTTTCTATTAATGGAGCAAGGACAAAGATTTCATTAAAAAAAAGAAAAAAAAACAAACAAACAAACCAACGTGGTTTAAAAAAAAAAAGGTTTTAAACTTCGGATTTACAGGTAAATTTCTAAAAAACACTTCTTTTTTTGTTTAAATTTGAATATATTATTTATTGATCTTTTATCTTCAATTTGTGATATATAACACTTTGGTGAGTAAATTAATTATTTACTTTTTAATTGACATTTCAAAATGGGAGGCGTGAATTAATTCGACCCCCTGTCTTTCCAAGCTTATAACTACTCGAAAAATGGAATTCCAACCCTAATTTTTTTTTTCAATTAAAGGAGCAAGGACCAAGGTTTCATTTTTTAAAAATATATAAATAAACAACGTGTTTTTTTTTTTAAAGGCTTTAAACTTCGGATTTACAGGTAAATTTCTAAAAAAAAAAACAATTCTTTTTTTTTGTTTTAAATTTGAATATATTATTTATTGATCTTTTATCTTCAATTTGTGATATATAACACTTTGGTGATTCAATTAATTATTTACTTTATAATAGACATTTGAAAATGGGGGGGGGCGTGAATTTGAAAAAAGAACGTTTGCCTAAAATATTATATTCAGTTTATTAGAAAGAGCATAAAATTTCACATTGACCATGAAAATATCGTAAAAATAGAATCAATAGAAAAATTTTGTTAGATTTTAAAAGTTTAAAAATTGAAAAATACTGAACTCGTAAAATTAAATTAATTTCGTTACTGTTTTTTATATAAAAAAAAATATTTCTATTACTTTTTATACAACTTTAATAGTTTATTTTGGAAGTATAATCCATAAAGAAAATTAACAACCCACTTTTAAAAGAGAAATTACGAGTTTTTATATTTTATTCGCAGTTTCGTGTTAGGGGTGTCAAAAATTCCTACAAAAAATCTGATACACCTATAACTACGGAACATTTTTTTTTCGTGTTAGTGATTGAAAGAACATGGTGATTTTCGCTTTTGTCCAATTGAGTGTTGAGACGTAAAAATAACGTTCACTGCTGCTGCTAACAATCCCACACTTAGGGTTGTCAAAAATTCCTACAAAAATTCTGATACACCTAGTGATGCGCGAAGGCTTATGATTGAAGTACATTTTATGCCTACATACTATACATATACAGGGTAAGAAGGAATTTACTGAGGGATTTTTAACTTGAAAAGATTTTTATATATGTTTTGATAGTATCTTAATGGAAATTTAACAGAGTCAGACGAAGACGATGGAGATTTGTTTACTATAAATAAATAAACAAATATAAAAATAAAATATAAATAAATAAAAATAAAATATAAATAAATAAAAATAAAATATAAATAAATAAAAATAAAATATAAATAAATAAAAATAAAATATAAATAAATAAAAATAAAATATAAATAAGTAAATAAAAATAAAATATAAATAAATAAAAATAAAATATAAATAAATAAATAAAAATAAAATATAAATAAATAAAAATAAAATATAAATAAGTAAATAAAAATAAAATATAAATAAATAAAAATAAAATATAAATAAGTAAATAAAAATAAAATATAAATAAATAAAAATAAAATATAAATAAATAAAAATATAAATAAATAAATATAAAATATAAATAAGTAAATAAAAATAAAATATAAATAAATAAAAATAAAATATAAATAAGTAAATAAAAATAAAATATAAATAAATAAAAATAAAATATAAATAAATAAAAACAAAATATAAATAAATAAAACTATAAATAGATAAATAAAAATAAAATATGAATAAATAAAAATAAAATATAAATAAATAAATAAAAATAAGATATAAATTAAAATAAAATATAAATAAATAAAAATAAAATATAAATAAATAAAAATAAAATATAAATAAATAAAAATAAAATATAAATAAATAAATAAAAATATAAATAAATAAATAAAAATAAAATATAAATAAATAAAAATAAAATATAAATAAAAATAAAATATGAATTAAAATAGAATATAAATAAATTAAAATAAAATATTAATAAATAAAAATAAAATATAAATAAATAAAAATAAAATATAAATAAATAAATAAAAATAAAATATAAATAAATAAAACTATAAATAGATAAATAAAAATAAAATATGAATAAATAAAAATAAAATATAAATAAATAAATAAAAATAAGATATAAATTAAAATAAAATATAAATAAATAAAAATAAAATATAAATAAATAAAAATAAAATATGAATAAATAAAAATAAAATATAAATAAATAAATAAAAATAAGATATAAATTAAAATAAAATATAAATAAATAAAAATAAAATATAAATAAATAAAAATAAAATATAAATAAATAAAAATAAAATATAAATAAATAAATAAAAATAAAATATAAATAAATAAAAATAAAATATAAATAAATAAATAAAAATAAAATATAAATAAATAAAAATAAAATATAAATAAATGAATTAAAATGAAATATAAATAAATAAAAAGTAAAATATAAATAAATAAAAATAAAATATAAATAAATAAAAATAAAATATAAATAAATAAATTAAAATAAAATATAAATAAATAAATAAAAAGTAAAATATAAATAAATAAATAATCACGAGTCGCATCTTCTGCTTCCGGTGCGGATTGCAAACCCACGTGACTTATTTTTTTGCCATTCCTTCCGATCCAGGGCAAATTTGTTGATGGACGCCCAACTGTTGAGAGATGTCCAATTAAAAACATTTTCTCTCCACATCCTCCTTGGCTTTCCTCGGCCTCTTTTGCCTTCTAACATACCCTAAAAACATAACTTTGTCAGTGGTTGATCGTTTGACATGGCCAAAAGGTTTCAGTGTTTTACTTTTGCTTTTATCAAATAGAGGGAATAGGGTTGACGGAGAGTAGATATTTTGTTTTTTTCCCCCGATTAGGCGATGTGTCTAACGAAACGCATAACGTGATTTTGAAAAATCTCATTGTGATTGGCTAGTTGTTTAGTCATGTGATACAATCAAGGCCATATAAAACTATTGGGAGGACATAAATTAAATAAACTTTTACTTTAACAGTTGTCAGCACCCTTTTTGATTTTAGAATGGTGCTGAAAGCTGCTCAAACCAGTCCTATTTTATGTTTCAATGTCGTCTCGTGATCACCGAAGAAAGTCAGTTTATGACCTAAATAAATAAATAAATCGAGTGATCTGTTTGATGGGTTTACTGTGAATAGTCATCTTTAGCTTAAACTGTGATTTAACTGAAGACATATTCTGCTTTCTCTAAATAAACAAAAAGAATATATTTACGAAAAATAATATCTTTTAAATGGCTCCCATTCTCAGCTTCACAAATTCTTGCACTTTTAAAAATATTATCCATGGCGGATTACAGGCTAACTCGATTACGATTTAATACGTTGACTACATTCCTGATTCTCTCCTTCAATTCCTGTAGAATTTCAGATTCGTTGACGTAAACTTTTCTTTGAGATACTTCAATAAGAAAAAGTTGCTAACAGATTGCGGATGAGAACCTGCAGTATTATCGTACCACCTTTAGACAAAGCAAGCACTACATGTTGTTCCTAGTTCAGATGCTAAGAAGGTGCATTCGAATTCGATTTTCACGTTCGACAAAATGGCGTCACCGAATCAAATTAAAAATAATATTTTTCGCATTGCATCTTTGGCAATCATGCGATCCCACCTTAAGAAAAAGAGTGCAGTGTGATAACGTACGTACGGATATAAAGTTTCCTTAGTGTATTTTATATAGATGAAACAACTAAGTTTAATTAGAAAACTGAAAAAAATTATTCATATATATTTTTAAAATACTATTACAATTTTGGTTTCCTTTGCAGGCCAACAGCGATGAGTGTCTGAAATGTTTGCTTAAAGTTCGCCACCGGAAATGCGAATCGGTGAGTATCGACATGCAAAAATAATATTTTTTCACTTCTTAGCCTTCGGACTGGGATCAAAGTGTAATATCTGTTTTGTTCTCATTAGAGGAGAACGCCTTCTTGAGTGGGACTATTAAAATTTTTGTCTCATTCAGCGTTCCCTTCTTGGGGGAACTGGTTGCCTCCCACATAATGTTGAACTTTGCCCCTGTGAGTTCTTAAAACGATAAGTTCTTAAGTAAAGAGAGAGAGAGAGAGAGAGAGAGAGAGAGAGAGAGAGAGAGAGAGAGAGAGAGAGAGAAAAGAAATTTTGACAAAATGAACTCATTTAAATAGTCCGAACAGAAAATAGGGCACTTCTACACTATTATGGCGAAATTTCGGAAATCGTAATACTGAATTTTACATGAAAACAATTGTATCTACGTATTCCTCATATTTTAAAGACGATTACATAAAAAATGATGAAAATCGATAAGGTAGAAAATTATTCATTAAAGAAAATATATAGAATTTGATGAAAATGATCGTAAGACACAGGAGAGTTCAAAAGGGAGATAATTTCCGTTTTGATTTAAACAAGATGGCCCAAATTTTTCACCTGCTTACATGATTAAAGTGGTTTTTATTAATAATTCAGGTAATTTCGACCGCATAAGTTGGAAGCTACCATTGTGATTTATTAGAATTGACAAAAAATTCAGTAGAAACCATTTTTTTTCAATCTGAAAACTCAGTTTATCGATTACAAAACCTCGTCTCTTTAGTGTTGAAGCACCAATAATATTTTAAATAGTATTTTGCATAACTTTTGGATAATTCCTGTGCAACCTTTGTACACGATGTAACGTACCCCACTCAAACCGTATGCTGAGGAGGATATTGATGCTCTAATAACTTCTTGAATCTCCCTTCGGATTGCCAATCCTATGTCAAATGGGTACACTGGTGGTTCCCAAGAGATCAAACGATTATTTGTACCAAATGCTTTTTCTTTGTCAGGGTTGCTCATGGATCTACGAAGATGTTGATTTTTCTTTCCGGTGCTGCCAATAGCCCACTGTGCTTATCTCCTAACAATTTTACTGCGAAGCGAAACGGTTGTTAAGACAATTGGTTCGCTTGTTCGATCTTCCTATACCACTTAACTCGCCGGATTGTTTTTAATTTCCATCTGAGTGTTTCCTGGAGATCCTCGAGTAGCCGACGTTACTCCATGGCTAAAGTAAAGAGATTTTAAGGGATCTTATTTCCTTTCTCAATTCTTTAATTGCCCTACGACTGGCAGTGAAGGGCCCCTTGAACTGTTGTGGTTCAACGTAACCAAATTTCCTTGACGCCATGTTGGTAATTATTGACTTTTGTCCACGTCTCTCTTCACTAGCGACTGAATTATCTCGCAAATCTCCGAGTCGAAGTCTTCTTAGAACTTTTGTTGTTCGCTGGAAGTCACTTTATTATTTTTCGTGACTTTGGGCCCCGAGTAAGGAGAACGGTAGCTTAGAGGTAGCAATGCATGTGCTGTGATTCCTAGTTCCGCACCTGCTCCGTTTCACCAGAACCTGAGCGTTGCTTTTGTTTTCATTCCTTAAGGAATTTCATTCGTCTCTGGCGGATTTTCAAGTCTGTAGTGGGGGTCAGAAATTTAAGTGTGATTAAATTTCCTCGTCCCAAACAAATAATAAAAAAAAGGAACGAGAACGAACGACACCTCCTCCTGATTTAAATACATTTATTTTTTAAACAACAACAATCAGATAATTGCACAAAGGCAAATAAATGAACAGAAAAGGTTTTCTTTGTGAACGGTGACTGAGGTAATTAAATATTTTATGTAAAGAAGAAAACTGTTCTTTTTCTCGCTTACTTAGCGGGGAGATATACAAGGGTAAAAAGAGTTCATCAGAATAACAAGTCCATCTCCACGTGGAGGAATTAATTGTCGGGCGTACGCGTGTTTAACGTCCAACGCGGACGGGTCGACATTGAATTGTTGGGCGTATGTGTGTTTAACGTCGACCCATCTGCGTTGGACGTTAATGTCTACGCCATGCTGCCCAAAAGTTTGACTGACTCGTTTGGGCGCAAAATGCTCTTTTTATAGATCCAGGCCGACTCCAGAGAGCATTAGCTTCTGCTGATATTTTGGCGTTTTGGAAATTTGTTAAAAAGATTATTTTCTTAATTTTCTCATTGGCTGGTTGTGTCACGTGATGGTGCTTTCAGCTACGTCCGCCAAAAATATGTTATTTTTACTTTTGTTGTTTTGAGAAAAATGCGTGGGCGTATTTGAATTTGTGCCGTTGCTGATAGATTATGTTTCTTTCAAAAATGCGCGGGGAAAATCGAAATGAATAATGGTTCGTTATTTGCGCGATCACATTTTCAATAATTGTTATTATATTTAAGCCATTTAAAGTTTGTAAAACATGTAAACAAACTTTTGCTCGATACCGGTGTCCTTTAAGAGTCCCTTTTAGTGATTACCTGGTTTGAGGATATTTGTACAACTAAACGGCAAATCTTCCCCCCCAAATTCGGTATTATTTTACTTTAAGACCCGTCTCACGTTTGTATATAACAAATTTTTTGTATAGATTTCGGTGTGCTAAAAACGAATTTGCAAACCGTTTCCGTCGCAAAAAAATAGTTTTCATGATATGAAGAAATTACTTTTTCGAAAGGTTGGTGACCACTTTTCCATGTAAATTCATCTTAGAATAAGCACCCAGTTTCTGGCCACCTGAGAGAGGGGACTTTTTGTGTGTTTATTGGCTAAAAAGTTTTTTGCTTGATTTCTTTTGCATGGTATTAACCCTAGAACTCTGGGACTATTTTCCATTTCACAGCCCTAGCCTTCGTTTACGCTACGCGCGAGCATAAACGAAGGCTATTAATGTGCACTCACGTACAAAACTGCCTTGTCAAAACACCTTTTAGCCAATAAACACTAAAATAAAAATGCCCCCTCTCTCAAGTGGCCAGAAAGTGGGTGCTCATTTTACGTTAAATTTACATGGAATAGTGATCACTCACGTTTCGAAAAAGTAATTTCTTCATATCATGAAAACTATTATTTTGCGACGGAAACGGTTTGCAGATTCGTTTTTAGCACACCGAAATCTACAAAAAAAAAAATTTTTTTATATACGAACGTGAGACGGACCTTAATGTAAAATTTTACCAAAAAATCCGGGAGGGGGGGAGTTTGCTTTAAAAACAGCAAATGAATTCGATAGAAATACTGGATGCTATTTTTTTTCATTAACATTAAAAATTAAGAATTAGACAAATTTATTTTAGGTAGGCTTGTCGAGGAAAGCTTTAAGCAAAACAAATGAATTTAAATAAAAAAATGGAATATTGGAATGCGAGATTTCGTTGGATGCCGTAAAAAAACTAAACAATTAAAACTTAAGTTTTGATGGGTGAAAAGCCTTAAGATAAACAAATGAATTTAAAATTAAAAAGTTTGGAGGATAAACAAATGAATTAAAAAATAGGGGATGCCCCGTTTTACTTATCGAGTCAACAATGAAATGATGTAATTCAAAATCGTCAAATCGTGGTGAATTTATTGAAACGTTCATTCTACCGGAAATAAAATGGAGAGAACAGTCCCTCCATTTACGAAAAATGTTTTTATTTTATTCAATATTTTAATAACTTGCGATGTTAATTTATTTTAATAACATAAAAACATTCCTCGACTCTAAAGATAGACTGTCTGAAAATTTCAAATAAATTGGTAATGTAGAAATATGGTTTTATTGATAACGAACGAATCAAGAATTACATTTTATATATATATATAGATTTACAATAATAATTATTATATACCCCAAAGTTCCAATTATTTTGATTCTCGATTCTGATTAATCGTGCTAACACTTATATATATATATATATATATATATATATATATATATATATATATATATATATATATATATATATATATATAATATGAAGCTGAATGTGTGTGTGTGTGTGTGTGTGTGTGTCTGGTCACGAATAGGCTCCTATATCGTTGACTATTTTTAAAAACTAATTCCATATAATGATAGAAGATATATCGAGACACAGGAATGGGTATGTTTGATCTGGCAGAACGGTGGTTCATAAAAATTGTGGGGTCTGCGTTCGCGCCTGGTTCACAAACTATGGAAATAAAAAAGGTAAAAATTAAAAAAAAACAAACGTTTACAAGTGTTTTTGATATAGATGCACATAAGAATACTTTGATAAGTATGTTTTAACTTAAATAGGGATGGTATAATAAAATTGTGGGGTCTGCGTTCGCGCCTGGCCTCCATAAATGGAAACAGGCACAAACTTTAATAAAGACTTTTCATATCTATCTGCGTAAGTATACTTTGATAATTATGTTTCAGTTTGAAGAAATATGGTATAATAAAATTATGGGGTGTTCATTCGCACCTGACCTCCATAGAATGGAAATATGTCACAAAGTTTAACAATTTTTTTTTAATATAGATCCACAGAATATTGTGATAAGTGTTTTAGTGTGAACAGGTATGGTATAATAAATTATGGGGGTTATCTATTTTATTTTTACTTTCATCATATTTTGCTTTGGTTTTGATAACCCCAAATTCAACCGAAATTTACAACCCTTTCTTTTCATAACCTATCATACTTTCATAAATTAGAGTCCATTTTCTGTAGGCTGTTTTTGAACCCAGGCAACGACGAGTACTTTTGCTAGTATATATATATATATATATATATATATATATATATATATATATATATATATATATATATAAACTAGCAGGAGTACACGTCGTTGACTGGGTTCAAAAACAGCCTAAAGAAAATGGACTGTGATTGATGAAAGTATGATAGGTTATGAAAAAGAGGGGGTTGTAAATAGATAGGTTTTGATACTCAAAAATTTTACCCTAAGCAAAATATGATGAAAGTAAAGATAATTTTCGCGAAAATATATTTTTTATATCAACTTTGTTTCCATTCGTAGCCAAGAGTGTTCAACAAAATTATGTTTCCTTATAAAGAGAAAATGTTATATATATATATATATAATAATATAAATATACAAGAAGTAAATCAATAGTCAATGAACGTTATGGTAGAAAAGTTCATTGGTTTGTATTTTTAAGTAGTTTGTAAAAAAATTAAAAAAATTTTTTTTAATTCACGAACCGGTTTAAAAAAAAATCAAAATGGCAGCGACTTTGAAATGAAGAGCCACGTTTTCAATTTGAAGGAGGGGCACCTGAGCATTCTGTATTAACAATTTTAGAGAGTTCCGTCAACGTAAGGAATATTTATAAACATATTTTAATGTTTTCCGTTATTTTGTGCTTGAGGAATATTCGATTATGGCACGTGTAGTTTATATAAAAATTAATTTAAGTAGTTATCGCCTCAAATTTCGTTTTAATTTCGGTTCGCTGAAATTATTTCAAGTAAAGAGCATTAAAAACTATTTCAAAACAACAAAAAAACATGAACTGAACTTTTATTGACTATGGTAACATTTATTTCTTGTATATTTATTTCTTCGGGTAGGCGCTTGTTGGCTTTTCTGCTAAACACTTTTACTAAATAATATCGACGAAATATCAAAAAACAAAGAAACAAAAACAGTTTTGGAAAATAATGAAGCTTTACTTACTTTAGTAAAATAAACCGAAACAGCAAAATGGGATATTAAAAAAGTAAACACGTAATTACTTTAGTTTTTTAAAGCAAATAATCGATATAAATATGAATAAGAAGAAAATGGCGCCCTTTTCAAGCAGAACAGCTTCGTTTCAGTTTTACAGTATTGAACGGTGTAGTATTGCGCCGTCGGATTCAGCATTGTACTATTGTAATGTAAAGAACACGCAGAAAGGGTTGTAATCAATTCCTTCTAGTACACTGACAAAAAAGCTTAAACAGATATATAAATAAAAATAAAAAGGTTATGTAAATGTTTTTAAAAACACGTAATCACGTGAGCAGGATTTTTTTCCTTCTTTTGCCACGATAACAAGTAACGTTCTTATTTTTTATTATTTATCTATTTATCTATTTTCGAAAAAGTACCACGTGAAAGTGGAGAAGGAAAAAAAGAGAGTTATGCAAAATTTGTGTCGAGAATTGTCTAAAATTCCGACTTTTTTTTGTTTTACTTTAATAAAAACGTGAATTTATGAGGTGAATTTATTCAACACAATATGATTCAACTCAAAAAAATAAATAAAAGCTAACGTGAATTAAGATTAAAGTTAAGGTGTTATTGTGGACCCTCACCCCTTTTAAAAAACCTTGTTAAACTTTGTGAGATATTTACATTCTATGGAGGTCAGGCGCGAATGAACACCCAATAATTTTATTATACCATATTTCTTCAAACTGAAACATAATTATCAAAGTATACTTACGCAAATAGATATGAAAAGTCTTTATTAAAGTTTGTGCCATATTTCCACGGAGTACAGGCGCGAACGCAGACCCCACAATTTTATTATACCATCCCTATTTAAGTTGAAACATACTTATCAAAGTATTCTTATGTACATCTATATCAAAAACCCCTGTAAACGTTTTTATTTTCATTTTTTATTTCCATAGTTTGTGAACCAGGCGCGAACCCAGACCCCACATTTTATGAACCACCGTTCTGCTAGATCAAACATACCCATTCCTGTGTCTCGATACATCTTCTATCATTATATGTAATCAGTTTTTTTTTTTAAATAGTCAAGCATATAGGAGCCTATTCGTGACCACACACACACACACACGCACACACACACATGCACAAACGGTACTGCGTACCAAATTATTAACGAGTTTACGTTTTTTTTTTTAAATATTTAAAGAACGAGTGATACTTTGACAAAGCGACTACAATCCTATTCAGCTACTCCAGTCAGAAAATAAAAGTATTTCAAGACGTATTAACGAAACTATGTCAAAAGATAGGAATATATGTTGATTTCAGTGTGTCAAGTTATTAACGAGGTTGAGAAAAACACAATATATCCATAACTTGTTTATTGAAATAATTTTCCAACATTAAATGAACTAAGAAAAATGATTAGAACACAACAACTACATAGCAATTTTTACGTTGACATAATTAGTAGGGGATATGCGATACTTTTTTATGGATGACTTGTAAAAGACGTTGGTCCACAGAATTAGTCAAATTTGTGATTTCGTCAACAGTTATTTCTCGCGATACTTTTTAAAGAGCATCCCACAACTCATCTTTGCCCTTAAATTGGCGTCCATCTGCATAGAGGCATCGCTTCATGATACTCCAAAGGTTCTCAATTGGGTTCAAATCTGGTGAATTCGTAGGCCACTCCATCTTCCGTTGCCCAGAAAACCCCAGTTGCTGCAAAGACTCTTTGATTTTATTTGCTGCATGCGAGGGGGCATTATCCTGCATAAAAATAATGGTTCTTCTGAACGTCAACCTTTGCTTCTTCAGCCATGGTTCAAAGTGCTCCTTCAGAAAAGCTATGTATGCATTTGGCGTAATTTTTACGCCTTTTGGGACTCTCCGACAAAGTACCTCCGATAAGCCAGCCCAAATCATTATCTCACCACCACCTTGTTGGCGCCTTAAACGCTGATAACGATGTCGTCCATCTAGGACCCATCTCTTGCTCCAGCCATCTGGGCCATCAAGAGTAACACGCACTTCATCCGTGAACAAAACTTTGGAAAAATCCATTTTCATATTGTCCTTTGTGATGTTGCTTTAATAATTTTATAACCTGTTAAGCCTGTGACAAAGCTTCAGTTTTGTATGTGATCTTGCTAGAAGTGTGCATGCCTATATTTTTGTTTTCCGTTTCTTTTTTAAATTTTTTTCTTGCTGGAATTGGAGCATCCTACCGGATCAGCTATTTAAGAGACTCCAACTAATCTTTTAGAGTTCTAACTGTCGGATTTGTTTGGATTTTGCAGGCACTTTATTCGTGAGGTAAATTTTTAAGTTCTTTTTCATGAGCTAACCGTGGCTCCTACGAATAGTGAAATTATTAAAATCTTAATAAGTTTCAAGTTTCGTTTCATGTTGTACATAAGACCTGGGTATTTAGTTGTTTTCTCCCCATCAGCACTATGTAGGTCAGCATCATCGTTGACTTCACTCTGAATATGCATATGTGAGTTTATGCAACATTGTAGCCTTATTTACATATTTGCTTAGTTACTTAACAGATTTTGCCACTTTTTCAGAAGGCGACATCGAGTACTTTCTGAGATATTCTTCAATCCAACTTTGCCAAAGGCTTCTCGACTTGTCTGCCCAGGTTTCTTAACAACTTCACGTTTAATTTGGAATAGAGAACGGCGTGACACAACTCTAGATTTACCTTTATCAGCTCTCTTACGTGCCTTTGTAGGGTCCTTGACAAAGTTCTTCACAGTTTGATGGTACCTTCCTATCATTTTCGATATTTCGAGGGTAGTTTTACCTTTTGATAGCTGTTCTGTAATAGTACTCTTTTCAGAACTAATCAAACTACTTATACGACCCATTTTATTGACGAAAAAAACCGTCTTGTTAATAATTGGACACACCTCAAATACCGTGGATTCATGGCAAGTTGTTTACAATGCGCGGAACAGTATGATATTTCAAAGTACGCGCAGCTGAGCATTGCCAACGTTTCCGAAGTTTTTGATACGAAACTACCGGTAAGTTTCTGAAACTAGTAAAAAAAAATGTTATCTCGTTAATAATTTGACACGCAGTTTATATAAGTCACAGATTAGAGATCAAGTGAATTATCCTCTCAGATATTACATTGAGGTAATACTTTCATGATGCCCTTCGAAATAACGGTATGGGACAACCAAATATTCTTAATATATCGGATTACTGATTTTCCCCTGGATCACTACTCGTCCGACCTGGCAGTAATGTCCCGGAAACTATTGAACTCATTCTGAAAATGGACTGCCCAGGTTGTATGAAATCCTTTTTTTCTATGACTCTTAATCACCATTCAAATAACATTTTCAATATATGTGCTGAAAAGCAAATTATTTGTTTATTCATAGCTGAACATTTTGCTAATTGCATTTCGTTTCCTCTGATGATATGAGCCAGTATTGACAATCCATGGATTAAGGAAATAAACATAATTTTTCTCCATATATTCCTTGTTTCAAACAATAAACTCTTAACTTAAATATATGTGTATATATTTTAATCTACGAATTTAACTTCAATCATCAAACTTATATATATAATATATATAATATATGTATATATATATATATATTTAAATAAGGGGGTAGTCACCAACAATATATATTTTTAACATTATTTTATTATTCCGTGTCTTGGTTTTTCATTGAGAATTATGTTTAGATCATTGTAATAATGTTTTTAAATCATTGAACGATTTAAAAACATTATTACAATGATCTAAACATAATTCTAAATGGAAAACCAAGACACGGAATAATAAAATAATGTTAAAAAATACACATTGTTGGTGACTACCCCCTTATTTAAATATACACCTTTCTTTCGTTGGAATTTCTTAACCCATTGTATATAAATATAATAATGTAAAAGTCTGAGGAAGCTACAGACGGCCCAAAAAAACGGCCGGGGAGCTGAAACAATAATGTAAATTAACAGAAAGATACGGTAATAAAAAATAAAAAGTATATATATATATATATATATATATATATATATATATATATATATATATATATATATATATATATATATATATATAACATGTATATGTAGCAGTGCATTGTGTTTTGCGTTTCTTATCTCTTAATTAAACATAAAAAATATAAGAAAATAAATGTGAGAGAACATATCACATGACCCGAAAGAATGAAACGCGAGACTACAAGTCACTATCTGCCTTTGTGTAGTTAATGTAACTTTAATTATAATGACTCCTACATAGCACTTCGTTATTTCTGGACCTGCTTGTGTGTGTGTGTGTGTGTGTGTGTGTGTGTTTGTTTGTTTGCGCGCACGCGTGCGTGTGTATGTGTACGTGTGCGTCTCTTATTTCCTCGAAGCGGAGAAGGGAGGGGCATATGTTTGTTGGTTTTTTATTCAATTAGGTTCGCAGGTCGATCTAGATCTGTAATGATATCTCTTGGAGACGCGATTAACAAGGTGTGCTTTGAAGATCGGCCATTTTCATCAAAGGGTTTTGATTGGAATCCGGTGGTGAAAACGATACAATTGAGGCGCGGTTCAAAGGCAACTGATGGTGGGGCGAGAAGGAAAGAAAGAAGGAGAATAGGGGCAGAAGAAGAGGAGACGGTTATGAAAAAGGTCCTGGAAAGAAAAGTGCGTTGACAAAGAAGCAGAAAGATATAAACGACAGGAGAAAAAGAAGGAAAAAGAAACGAAAATAACGCGATGTAGAAAATGTGAGACAATCAGATGCAGTATAGAATAAGAGACAACGAAATGGAGTTTCATTCTAGATTCTGTGTGTAAAGACAGATTTAATATTTTGCCGGCTGGTTGAGAAGAGAACAGAAACACAAAACAAACCTTCTTTTAAGACTTTGAAAATAAGCAATGAAAAAGGATAAAAAGCAGGAAGACTTTTATAGAATAAGAGACAATGAAATGGAGTTTCATTCTACATTCAAAAGCAGCTTTATTAGTCATCTTTGTTAGTAGCGTGTACAAAAGAGAAACGGGTTAGTAAAAGGGTTCAGTGTTCGTGCGCACTTGTATTTATAGTAGTTGTGAAAAGAGTTTCTGATGTGGGGACGTAGATTAGATATCCGGCAAGTAGATGTAGGTTAAGCCCGTTGAGAGAGAGAGAGAGAGAGAGAGAGAGAGAGAGAGAGAGAGAGAGAGTGTGTGTGTGTGTGTGAGAGAAGCGAATGTGAAAGCAAGTTTTCACGATAGCCATGTTGGTTTGTTATACTCACGTTAGGCCTGGGGCCAAAGGCTGCCCGGCAGGGTCAGGAGGAAAGAGGAGTAAGAGTTTCAGATTTCACCTTTTGTGTACTCGGTCACGTGATTGAGAGCTGGCTTGTGATTGGACAAGCCAGGGAGAAAATAAATTTCAAATCTAGAGCCGCGAGAATTAGTTCCTGCCTGTGATTGTAGCAAGTTTCGACTTCTACATCAGAAAAGGAAGCATAAAGCAAGAAAAGAAAATCAGAGAAAAAAATGAGGGAATAAGAAAAATAATAATTTGTCTTCTAACATATAAAATTATCTTCTCGGGTGTTCAAAGTCCAACCCAAATAACAATCTGTCTAAGAGATTGAGACTTGATTCGAACAGGCATTGTTTTTTTTTTGCATTATTTGTATTATTCGGACTAATGTTGTAATTTTGGATGTTTTCTTTACAACGTTTCGACCACTGTAACCGCCGACAGATTTTCGAGTGTCACACGAAGAAGATCTGAGGTTACATCTATCGAAACACTGTGAGGATAAGATTCAAGATGAAAACAGTAGTCCGGATAATCCAACTAATCCAAATTATAAATCCTCATCTAAACACACACACACACACACACACACACACACACACACACACACACACACACACACACACACACACACACACACACACATACACACACACACATGCACATACACACACACACACACGCACACACACACGCACACACACACACACACATTAGTGATGAGACAATTCCAAAGTGTTGCCCCTGATTCCGATACAATTACGTATTCTGCTCTAAATTCCCGATTCCGATACAAGTACTGATTCCGATTCTGTGAAAAATTTGTCAACATTTAACTAAAGATTCCATGATTTTGAAAAATGTTCAAATGACTGAGGCTCCCTCGTGTAATGTCCGCATATATTTAGCAAAACGTAAAAAATACACTTGAGAGGGAAGAGCGTATATTACAAGAATAGATCTTTCTAGATATTTTCCTCTAAAGTTTTCTTTATAATTAATTGAAAATTGTAACAAGATTTGTATTATTTAAAAAAAATCTCCTTTGCATTTGGTCGTCGTTAATGTCAACTGAAATTTTCATTTAATTTCTTAGATATTTCTCTGAATTTAACTTCTGAATCTTACCCCCTTATGATAAACCCAATTTGAATCTATTTTATGTGTTTAAACAATCGAGTCATCCAAAATCCATAATTAATTCAACAGTATCGGTTATCTCAAAAAGAATCTCAAATCTATCAGCTGACAAAAAACTTTGACCAATTTTCAACGTTTTACAACAATGCTTTAAGAAATTCAGGATATACAAATAATATAGAATGCAACAAAAGAAGACCTTATGATTAAAAAGTTAACATCAGTAATTATCCATAATATGACCATAAAGACAGGTAATAATAATAATAATAATAATAATAATAATAATAATAATAATAATAATAATAATAATAATAATAATAATAATAATACAATATATTCCAAGGAAGAATAAGCCAATCTCCCAAAATGCTAATACTAATGAAAATTCTAACTACAAACATAAAAAAAATAAACGACTAAGACGAAAGAAGTCCATATGGTTCAATCCACCATTTAGCTTGAACGTAAAAACATCAATACCTAAAGGATTTTTCAAAATAGTAGAAAACTCTTTTAAATACTCGCATTAGTACAGTACATTATAAATCAAAAACTCTATAAAAATATCATACTCAACTATGCCGAATTTAGCGGAAACAATCATCTCATCCAATAACATGAAAATAAAAATGTTCAGACCGCTTCCCCAAATACGGCCCGTATAAATAAATGTAACTACCAAAATAAAGAGCACTGTCCTCTAAATAATGAGGTGTTGAGCTACACAAGGAGCCAACAAACACCTCAGAATCAGACGGGCGACACTCTACTGAAAACATCCAGTTGCTAAACTCTCACCAAAATAGTTTCCCTTTGATCAAAACATAGAAACAAGGAGATATAGGACAAGAAGTCCTGAAACTTTCGGAGTGATATTCTCAACATAAAAGAAGGTTTTTTTTTTTATATATAAATTTAAATGAGACCCCACTTATTGGCGACGTAGCGAGACATGTAACCGTTAGTTTGGTGGCGGGGGTATGGGAAAAAAGATGGGATGGGGTTGGGGATGGGGTGGGGTGGTTGTGATAAAATCCAAACATTTAAAAAAAATAGGTAGAAACTCTTCAAAACGTGTGTGTGTGCGAATATTTCATTTCTTAAAGATTTGCTTTGAAAAGGTCCCACCGTTAAATATTACTTAATCAGTTAATTATTTTTATTTATTTATCTTTTTTGTTTACTTGCCTCCTCACGAGAGCAGAGTTACACACAAGGTCGGTTTTTAAAAATCAGCTCCCCAAAAAGGGGCACTCTGGATAGGAACCAAAATAAAAAATGTATCAGTCATGAAGGATTTCTCCTTCACTAACAAAGACCAAAAAGTGAAGTGAAGCATCAGATCAGATACTACACTTTGATCCCGGCTGAGGCTAAAAACACTTTATTATTTCCTATTTTTAAAGCTCTTAGCACACACACACACATACCCATACACATATGCACACACATACACACACACGTACACACATGCACACACATACATACACACAAACACACACGTACACACACATACACACACGTACACACACACACACACACACACACACACACACACACACACACACACACACACACACAAACTAGGGTGCACCAAAACAATGCACACTCTCTCCTTGTGCTTTTTTCTTTTCGTTTTTTTTTTTTTAAATTTTTTTCAACGAATTACACCCATCTTATATAATGGATTTTTTTATTTAATCGACGGGAAATTATGTTAAAACTTTTATTACCCAATATATTCCGTATTGTTTTTACTGGTCGCCATGTTTGTTTTCGCGAGCGCGTGCATTCAATTTTTGCGCGTTTATACATTAATTCTGTATACTCACTATTCCATAGCCAGCTATAACATATACTGACTCAACGGGTCACTGGTAGTCTAGTATATATATATATATATATATATATATATATATATATATATATATATATATATATATATACTCAAGCAAAATTTTTTAAATGCAACGGAGACACTTTGCTTTATGATATTTTGATTATATCTTAATTTTTCGATTTTCCGTATAATCTTTTTGTATCCAAATCAAAAATATTAATAAAAGTTCCATAGTTGTTGCTGTCACGAACGCTTTTGATTCGTCCACGAATCATCATCAGGTGTTGAAGTAAAAGTACGAAGGAGCGAAAATGAGAATTAAAAGTGAAAACTAAACGGCGATAAGTAAAAATATAAAGAGTCGATGAAAAGTCGATTAAAAATATAGGTCGATTTAAAATTCGGGTATTTAAAATCAGTAGGTTCGTGGACACCGTTAACAAAGTCCATCCAATACGAACTACGCAAGACATTTTAGAACGTTACTGCTTTTCTTGAATGCAATATCATTTATAGTGGGTTGAAGGGTTCTAATATATGACGCTTCAAGAATTTCTATTTTTTAATATTATTCTCATGTTGTATAATTTTTATGTTGTCAACGAGGACCTTTCTAAGATTGGAGGGGGGCAGTTATGTTATTTTATCAAATGTTTATATATAGCACTAGTATTATTTTGATGCATGGTTATTCGCCGGGACAACGTTATTGTATGCCCAATGTATGTATCATTTTCGGAGTTACATTCTCCCATAGAGCATTTGAATTTGTACACAGCATTGCTTTGTTCCAACGTTTTTATAGCCGGTAGGGAGGTGTTTCTAACCACAAGGTTTTGCTTGAATGAAAAAATACTGCCTAAATATACCGATTTCAAATATATATATATATATATATATATATATATATATATATATATATATATATATATATATATATATATATATATGTATCCATTTTAAATGTGGAAATTGATGAATCGCACAGGTAAGAAATTAATTTTTATAGTATGAAAAGGTTAGTAATTGCAATTAAGAATAGAAAACTGGATCAAATGTTTGAAACGTGTCTTCTTCTTAAGATTAAGGGTGGTGGTGTTTGATCAACACTGCTGGGGAGCCATGATGTAATATACTGTTTTGTTTTTAAATCTCCGAAACAGTGTTTCATGGTAAACAACTGATGATCCCTTGAAAAATAAATTATTGGTATTATAGTAAATTCGAGAGCGAGTTGATGCAGTGATTGCAGGTGATTAAATGACTTACTGACTAGATGGTTTTCTAACGAATGATAAAAAAATATTTTTTTTGTATAGTTTTAAAGGTTAAAAACTTCCAAGACTATATATATATATATATATATATATATATATATATATATATATGTGTGTGTGTGTGTGTGTGTGTGTGTGTGTGTGTGTGTGTGTGCATTTATAGATTTTTTTTACATTTAGGCATGGGTGATTGTGCTGTGGTTACGATACTGAGCTGTCAGAAATGTGATCGGGTTTCGAATCAGTGCACCCTTTGCAATTTTGACTTTTTTACTTAACCCTATGCAGTATCATATTTATCAATTTTCGTTGCTTTAGAATCTTAACGGTGGCGGGAGGTGTTTGTTCTCTGAGTGATTTTTGCTGTTTAAGAGAAAACAAAAGAAGAAAAAAGAATTATTTTGTCCGCGAATACAGAGACCCAGCGGCATTGACATCTGACACACTAAACAATTCTTGTTCATGCTCTGGAAGACATTTTACCTGGAGTCATTCGGTGCGAATGTATTTGAAACCGTGTCGTTAGTCCACCCCCCCCCTACCGACTAACCCCGGCTGCGTTTGAAAGCAAACAAAGAAATGACGTTAAGAAACGTGTATTAGCACGCTTTTGCATTAAATTAATGAAAATAAATTAAATTCAAATAACAGGAAGGGAACGACATAGACGTTATCAGACAAACCACAAGAACAGGTAGTGTTACATTAAAACGCAGGCACTCGGCGCGTGTAACGATAAACACGCCATTGCAAACTTCAGCATAAAAAACTGACGAACATGTTTTTTCGAAATTATGTCTGACAACGATAAAAAAAAATGCTGTTTTAAAACTTAACTATAACAAACCGAAGAAAATATAATTACAAACACAAGTGTCAGAGCAAAATGTTATTACTAGGGCTATGACAACAGCATATTCTTTTCATTGTTTTGCCTCTCGAGTGTGTATCTGTTGATATCTTATATGCTTTTGTATAGAGTGATGTGGTTTTCGGTTGATTAACTGTATCTGTGTCGGATATATACTCGAGAGTCAAAACAATTAAAAGAAGATGCTGTTGTCATGGCGCTCAGTTTTACAAACTTAAAAAATTCAAAATTATACTTTGTTATAGATCTTCAAAATTGTTATTTAAAAATTACTCATAGTAAACGTTCGAAAATGTTAATTTCAAATTGTGCATCAGAGACCAATTGAAATTTTATTTCAAGATTATGCATTTTAGACCAGTTTGTTTTTTTTATACATAGGATTTTCAAATTCTTATTTCCGAGATCTTTCAAACTTACAGAGCCGGCAAAAAACAAAAGTCTGCACTTGTAACTTTTTCAAAAACTGCAAATTTAAGCTAAATTTAATGTAACTGTTTAAACAAAATATACCTCACTTGATTGGCCTTTTATTCCTCTGTCATTTTACTTGTTCATATTTGACTTTTAATTGAAATATTCTAGTGTTCACGTTAATTTAAAAAAATAACTTCAAATCGAGGAGGCAAAAAGAAAGTCTGCAGCAACAAATTAGCTTAAAACCAGCTTAAATCATCGCCCCTAAATCAGTTTTAAATATCCACTGACAGGCAACAAAGAACCTCTAGTCGTAAATGTTGTTGTTCTAAGTAATGCGACGTAACATTTAGTCCATATGCCACGACTTTCTCTTAGTGATCGTCAGGAGCTCATTAATCTCCACCTTTCTGGTTTATCCAATCGAGAAATCGGCCGCAGATTGAAATGTGTTGAGAAAACGGTACGAAAGACTGTGCAAAAGCACCAAAATACCGGCAGTGTTCGTGATGCCCCTAAATCTAATCGTACTAGTGTTACTTTTAACAGGGAAGACAATGCTATCAAGATCCACAGCATAAGAAACAGATTTGAAACGGCCCCTCAAATCCAACAACAGCGCAATCTTGTTAAAAACTGCTCTCTTTCTTCTGTCAAGAACAGATTAAAAGAATTTAATTTGCGAGGATATGTTGCAAGACGCAAGCTAATGATTTCTGTAAAGAACAAAGCGCCGTCTGGACTTCGACAGATGCAATGAAGATCATGACTCTTCATATTGGTTAAAAGTGCTTTTTAGCGACGAAAACAAGTTCAATAGGCTAGGTAGTGATTGTAGGCAGTACGTCCGTCGGAGGAGAGACGAACAATTGAATCCTAGGTGCTCAGTTTCAACGCTGCAAGATGGTGGATGTTCAGTTTTGGTGTGGGGCATTATTAGTACCAATGATCCAGGGCCTATAGTTCACTTGCAAGATCGAATTAATTCGCCCAAGTACATTAATATGTTGACTGAGCATTTTCTACCCTACTTTGGTCGGAATTTGAATGATAATCCCATCTTCATGCAGGATAATGCTCCCATTTACACAGCTGGCAATGTCAAGAGGTTCTTGGAAAAGCATGATATTCCGTGTTTGGATTGGCCTGCACAATCTCCAGACCCCAATCCTATCGAAAACGTATGACATTACATCAAGCAACAGCTACGCAATGATAAAATTTCAAATTTGGAAGAACCTTGGACAACAATTAAAGAAAAGTGGGATGCCCTTTTCTCGGAGTATTGCTGCAATCTAATTCAAGATTGCAGGCTGTCAAATTGCAGAAGGGACATGCCACTAAATATTAACTAGTTGATTGTTTTACTGTCGTATTTGTGTTGCATCAATGTCCTAAAGTCACATTTAAATAACAATTTTCCATTGAGCGGACTTTCTTTTTACTTCCTCAATTTGAAGTTAAATTGACGCGAACTCTACAATATTTCAATTAAAAGTCAAATATGAACAGGTAAAATTATAGAAGAATAAAAGGCCAATCAAATGAGGTATAGTTTGTTTAAACAGTTACATTAAATTTAGCTTAAATTTGCAGTTTTTGAAAAAAATTACAAGTTCGGACTTTCTTTTTGTCGCCTCTGTAAGCAGTGTAAAAAAGATATATTATTTTCAGTAAAATATATTAGGTTGGTGCAAAAATAATGTCGTTTATATATATATAGTTTGTATTTATTTGCTTCCCCAGTGAGCAAATTCGGCACAAGGTCGTTTTTTAATGTGGAGAGTGAAGCGGAGGGGTGCAGCTCCCCTGGGGGAGATTGGGGGAACTGAATAGTGACAATTGGTATTAAGGGTTTCCCCTACATTGACCAATAACTGATTGCTACAAGAGCAATGGTCTTATATGTGGGTTTGCCCCTCACATATGGTCTTTGATTGCAGTATCTGCCGGAACAGATACTACACTTGGATCTTGTCACCCGGGCTTCGGAGGACCAAAACGTCAAAAAAAAAAATTACATTATCTTTGCACCAACCTAATATTATTGAATATATTTAAGCTGATGTTCAAGCCTACGTTACGTGTGTTCAGTTTTGTTATCAATTTTGATTTGATGAATATGTGGACAGGAATTAAGTGTTCATTAGTGTGTCTTTCGTATCTAACGTATAATTTGACTGATGAAAATGTTTAGTTATTTGAGAGTAGGAGTTTTTTTTTCAGATAGTAATCAAATGAATTTAAATCCAAAGGTTACAAATAAATTATATTTAATTATCCGAAAGCTTTTTTTTAAATTATTATAGTTAATAATTTATATATATATATATATATATATATATATATATATATATATATATATATATATATATATATATATATATATAAAATAAAATAAAAATTACCATAAAATTTACCAAAATGATCCAAGATGGTAAAACTAAAGTATACTATAAATATTAAAGAATTAATATTTATAAAGTAATCTCAACCAGATGTAAAAATTCGATAAAACCAAATAGGAGATAGAGCTTATAATAAGAACAAACAGTTAATAAAACATGTTAAAAAACACTTTAAAAAATATTTAATCTTATATATATATATATATATATATATATATATATATATATATATATATATATATATATATATATATTATTATTATTATTATTATTATTATTATTATTATTATTATTATTATTATTATTAACTATAATAATTATTAAATACCTACAGACACTAGTGTTTCATCCTTTCGGGAATCATCAGTGCAGAGTGTCACGATTAACACCAGTCGATAGATTCGAACCCGGCGACTAGTTTTTAAAACTGGAAAAGAAAATTACAAGATATTCTCGTAAAAAATATTATAAATTTATAACTTAAAATATTGCAGCATTAAGAATTGATTATATAATGTTATGAATTAAATTAAAAACAATCTTAATGAAGGTGGAAGAGAAGAAATGAGGTAATGATGTAAGATACGTAAGTCTTTAGAGGCCGGGGTAGGGGGTGAGAGGTAAGGTTTGAATGGAAAAAGGGAAATACAAGTAGAACAGGTAGGTAGCTATCACTAGTGGGCTTTCGGGCTGTCGCGGTGTCATATGGAATTTGACACGTTAAGATTTATACGGATTTTCGGGGGGGGGGCGTTGTTCGTAGTAACTAAGATGCGTCCTCTTAAAGTAAGCTAAGTTACATCTAATTTAAGTGATTTACCTATTTAAATGCATTTTCTATAAAAGGTCTCTAAGAAATTAAGTAAATTAAATTAAAAATTAAATTCAAAATTGCCGGGCATGGATTGAATAGGTATAAAATTATGAAAATATGCATGTAGGTAGATCATAATAATAATAATAATAATAATAATAATAATAATAATAATAATAATAATAATAATAATAGTAACAGAAAGTGATAATAATAATAGAATGATAAAGATAAAAAATAATAATAAAAATGAGAGTAAAGAAAATTGAGTAAAAGTATATATATACATACACACACACACACACACACACACATATATATATATATATATATATGATGATTGCAACGTCTTGTCAGACGAGTGCCACTCCCTCAGACACTTAAAGTCCATGAGCCCAAATGCCTGAGGGAGTATCTATACAAAGATGATGTTACAGAGTCTTAGCTTTGTATGACAGCTAAGTCTCTCTCTCGCTTCAAAATGTTGAGATCCAGCAACAAGCAAGAGCAAGATAGCCAGCAACAAATTAAACTGCAGACCAGCTTAATGCGGGTACTGGTCTTCCGCTTTATGGTTTTTTAAATCAGAGATTTGCTTCTCCTAGAAAGGTTGCCTTCACCACGGCTTACGGGAGCCCTCTCTACCCCAATACACATATACACACACACAAATATACATATATATACACATACATACATATATATAAATACACATATACACACACAAATATACATATATATGCACATACATACATATATATAAAATAGAGATGGGATATATATAAATAGATATAATTTACTAGGCGACTTTAGTGCCAAATGCAACACATATACATACATGTATACAGAAACATACATATACATGCATATATATATAAATATATATACATAAATATATATACACATACATATACAAACACGTGCATACACATACGCATACAGAATACAAATACATATATACAAACTTATAAACATAGATAATAAAATATATATATAATATATTTTCGTGTGCTAAAGTGTTTTCCTCTTAAATTCTACGCAATTATGCAGAATGTAAAAACTATGCACAAATAAAATTCAACGTAATAGTGAAATATAACCAAGCATCTGATAAGAAACCATAAAAATGAATATGTAATTAAGTAAAGCTTGTTTAGGAATATGAAAATTAGTTAAACTTCTTGCAGTCGCTTGCCATAACCACGGCTGAGTACATTAAGAAGTTTGTTTTATTATTTTTTAAAAGAAAAAGTAGGCTTTTAATATCAATGTCAGAGCGAAGAAAAAATTTATAAGGATATCACTATTACTGCTGTTATACAAAAAGGAATTTGTGCGTTTGTTCCCTATGGTCTCGAAAACGGCTGTGTCGATTTTTATGAAATTTCACACAAACGTACTTTATGTGCCTGGTGGTGTTCTTAGATTGGTTTTGTATCGGAATGTCTCCGATAAGTATCGATAATCGAAATTATCCGATGAAAGAAATAACAGGTGATGTTGAATAAGATTAACATTATAAACAGCCTAACATCACAAGTGCATTTGAGAAGTTTTATTACCACACAAGCCGAAAGGCCCGAAATATAAAAAAACAGTAGGTTCTTTGATATGATCGAGGCGCGTTCGAAATGAATGCTTTTGTTTGAAGCACAATTGAAGCATGATACTTAACTTTTTCATTTTAAACTAAAATTCAAGCCATTATCACCA
Source organism: Euprymna scolopes (assembly GCF_053919585.1). Taxonomy (NCBI): domain Eukaryota; kingdom Metazoa; phylum Mollusca; class Cephalopoda; order Sepiida; family Sepiolidae; genus Euprymna; species Euprymna scolopes. The sequence continues at coordinate 116,799,765 of NC_136500.1, forward strand.
CACAAGCAGTAAGGCCAGACATATAAAATCAACAGTAGGTTCTTTTATATGACAGGAGCGCGTTCGAAATGAATGTTTCTGTTTAGAGCACAATTGAAGACTTGACTTTGGAATTGTAAATTTTAATTCAAGCTCTATACATAAATCTTATAAAATCAACAGTAGGTTCTCTACAGTGCAATGTAGACTACAATATACTGTGGCATAAGTCACTGCAGGGAGGCACGCAAAGCTTCTTCGCGGTGCACTGCGATGTATCCTCAACTAAAGTAAGCAATCAATTGATTTGATTGAAAAATGGTCGATTCATCGATTTCAATGACAATAAAAATATGAGTGTGAAACATTCGTTGATCATCATTCAATCCCAGCGAAAGTCGGGTCTCCCTGCTAGTAGATATCCATAAAAAATTAAAGAAGTGTCTTCAAATCTTCACAGAAAATTGACGTTCGAATCACGTGCTATTATTTGTATTATTTGGATTGTTCGGACTACTGTTCTCATCTTGAGTGTTTTTCTCACGTTTTGGCCGATGTAATCTCCGACCTTCTTCAGGCAGATCTTCACAATGGCTGTTATTGGCGAATGGCGAAACAGAATGATTGTTGTTCTTCTTTCTAACGAAACGTAGTCGCGAGAATTAAAATTTTGTGATGTTTTTATGAAACGGAAAGAACATCCCATTTTTGTATAAATTCGGGTTCGTGCCGATTTGATGTAATGTTTTTTTTTTTTTTAAATTTTTAAGATAAGGATTGATAATTTGTATGATTTGGATTCTTCCGACTACTGTTCTCATTTTGGTTGGAATTATCAAAACGTTCCACGTGCTATTATATTGTAAACTAGCGGTTGCGCCGCGCCGGCACACACAACGCCGAGTCAAACACAAAATCGAGTACACTCAACATCGTCTTACTATCAACGCTTACCTTGTGAACTCGGAGCATGGAAAATTCCCATATGCACAAAACAAAATCACTGAAAAAACAAAAATATCCTAACTTTGAGTAAACGTTGAATAAAATGATAGTTAAAATTATTACGAACTTGCCAGGATTCGAACCTGGAATCTTCTGATCCGTAGTCAGACGCGTTATCCATTGCGCCACAAGTCCTCTCCGTATGTCGAGAGATGTTACGGCGGCTGTATACAGACAGTACTAAATTCTGTTGATAAGGGTAGGTAACTTTTTCGACAATTGCAAGAAATGGCCCCAAAAACTCTTATTTCGGGCTTTCTGTGTGACTCGGCGTTGTTCGTTACGAATCATATATAGATAAGGGCAATCTAGGGACTAACACCTTTCAGGGGGGAAAAAAGAATTTTTCAATTCGGTGCATCCGTTCGAAAGTTTTATTGGTATATATAAACACACACATAAATAAATAAACGTTTATAATTTTATTACTAGTATAGATTAGTATTTAAGTGACTATCATACGTCATTATGTTTAAAGTTAAATAACACACACTAAACAATCTCTGAAAGTCTCCATAGTAAGAATAATATTCAAAAGGAACGAGAACCACTTGATCGTTGCATGTGATTGATTGACATCTTTCATGAAAATCGACACCGAAGTTTAATGATACTTCATTTAATAAAATTACTAAATTGACGATTTATTCATCATGATAGGTACACTCTCCTCCTCGCTTCGGTAGCGGGAGACTTCGGGTAGTAATACATGTCGAAAACTCGTTCTCGACAATCAACCCCACAGGTTTTGTTCCATTTTAGCCGCCGGACTGAGGTATTTATCCGAGATATAGAAGGCTTATTAACTAAAAAATGCCTGCAGGCAATGTAGGTAAGATTTGTCAAACTGTCACTGTCGATGCTACATGAGGGCATTTTTTAAAAAGAGCATTAAAACATGTTAAAAAAGAAAAGAAAGAAACCCAGTTCGATTAATAATGAAGCTGAACTTTATTCAATATAAAATATAAATATTATCTATGTAAAATTACGTAATTTTAAAGCAATATACAGTCCAATACTGTACCATTTAGTTGACCTTTTAGCTGTCGGACTGAGGTATTTGTCCGGCGTGGTACCAAGGAAGCCCACGCTCCCAGGAGTTACCACCCGAATTTCGGATGGAGTTAATTTATTGCTTGTTACCTGAGGAGTCTTGACCGAGAAATGCCGACGGGGCTGCCGAGGCAATTTTTGATAGGTCAGACTGCTCCTTCTTTGGGGCCACTGGCCTGGCTTTCCCTATCTTTCGACATTGCATCACATTTTCCTGTGGTGGGAAGAAAGTAAATATCAACTATTCATTTATAACTACGAAAACAATTTCCAGTAAAACTACAGCATTATCTCTTTCCGACGGCCATTTCTGTTAATGTATAAATCTGTCCTTATCTACGAGGGTCGTTCCAAAAGTAAAACCTCCTATTTTTTTTTTTTTTTTTACTAAAACACGTTGAAGAGCTACGAAGGCGGGAATGGTACCATTAAAACGAGCGCCCTTTTATGTTCCATAATTTATTTTTCTACATAGTCACCACCATTCTTGATGCACTTTTGCCAGGAAATCAATGACGCATCTCTACTTCTGATGCTCATCCATGGCATGGGTCGCTTTTCTTTTTAAGTCGCACACCGTCAATATCTACAACAGAGAGATGAAACGTTCAGGTCATGAGTACATAAGTTCGGTTATCATAACAATATAATTTGCAATCGCCTCTGATCTATTTAGGCGGAATAAAAAATAGGAGGCCCCTCGTATATTACGCATCCTGTACATGGGATATCTTTACACATGCTGTATAGCATTTTAAACCGGTTTAGTATCGGTGTGGTAATAACGATATTTATATGATAAACTGGGTTTGCTTTACTGTACACATAGATTCGAAAAAGTTGTCAAAAAACAAATATATAACAAATAAATGTTATCAAAGGCAAGATAAGTTACTTCTCTACCTAACTGGATATGTTTTTAGTGGGTTTACTCATTTTAAAACGTGTAATCGGTTCGACGATCATACAGTGTTTATCGATATATTTGAAAAAAAACAAACAAATGGCGGCAAACTCTTACACGGTAAGTTTGGGAAAATGAGTTCAAACTAAAAAATTATCCAAAATTCTGTTAGAAACTAACTCAATATATGCTAACGTGGCATAAGCGGATATATATTCGGTGGGTTTTTGTATAATTTATTTTGTTTGAACTCATTTTCCCAAACTTACCGTGTTCAAGTAAGAGCTTGCCGCCATTTGTCTTTTTCAAATATATCGATAAACACTGTATGATTTTCGAACCGATTACACGTTTTAAAATGAGTAAAAAGATTAAAACATTTTCCAGATAGGAAGAAATGTAACTTATCTTGTCTTTGATAACATTTATTTGGTATATATGTGTTTTTTTTTGACAACTTTTTCGAATCTATGTGTATAGTAAAATAAACCAGATAAACTAAGTAAGCTTTTTTTCGATCTTTAAATGTCTTGAAATGTACTTGACAATCTAAAACATGCCTGTTTTCTTCACACACAGCACAAATATATACGCGTTGGTGGCGGCTATCGGCATGGCTACTGGTACGTCAAGGCGCTATTGGAAAACTTGGAACTAGAGGTAAGTTATCAAGAATCCTCAAAACTATAAGAATATTGCATCGAAAGACATTTGGTAGTACGCCTACCATCACCTTAAAATGACTCATAACTAAGGCTATGACAACAGCATATTCTTTTCATTTTTGTTACTCTCGAGTATATATCCGACACAGTTAGACACAATTAATCAAATGAGAACCACATCATTCTACATAAAAACATATAAGGTATCAATGGATATATACCTGAGAGTCAAAACAAGGAAAAGAATATGCTGTTGTCAAAGCCCTACTCATAACCGTTTAACGATAATTTAAAGTTGGTACTAGGTCCTGGATATGACCTTAAACTATATCCAATGGTGAGGTCCCAGCTTGCGGGCTTTGGGGAGTGTTGAGCCACCCTTTAATTACCATTGATCCTAGGTCCACTCTGACCCAGGCTGGTAGTAGATGTTAGGGTCCCAACTATGGGTTAAATAGAAACCGACTTAAAAAACAATATACTCTATTAAAAAATTGTTCTTCAAAATAAATATGCTGCTTGATTCACTACTATTAATTTATACCATTTCTATTACTCTTGCTTCCGTCGCTTTCTCTATTCTCCTTCTTTCTCTGTATATTGCTAACCTATGGTAATATATCTACCCATAAAGCAGAAGATTAGAATAGTCCATTATAAACAACCAGGAATTCTTTTTGTCGAACTCAGGAATATGGACGCAAGAACGCGTGGCGCAGTGGTTAAGTACTAGAAAAAAATCAATTGTAAATGTGATATTCTCATGAAGGTTGAGGGTTCAATTCTTAGTTTGGGTAACCGAAAAACAAAATTGCCACTTGGCCCTCTAACCAAGCACAGCTGACGGGATGAGAGCATGCTACCCGCGTGAAGTAAATAAAACGTTCCATTCAGAATTCTGTTCAGATTCCCGAGTTCGAAAAAAAAAATTCCAGAGTTCAATAAAATGTACCTGGAGAAGGTCGGAGGTTATATCGACCGAAACGTTGTGAAACCGACACTCAAGATGAGAACAGTAGTCTGAAGAATCCAAATAATACAAATAACCAACCCTCATCTAAAAAATTAAGAAACGTAAATAAAAGTGAATATCACCACAGTATTGATACTATTTAACCCGTAGCTGAAGAGAAGAGAGAGAAAGAAAACAGACAGAATTTGTGGTTTTATCTTTTTGTTTTGTTGCAAAATTAGTTTAGTTTTGTAAACTTTTTTTTTTCGATTCAAACCAATTAGGCCGAGTCCAATAATTTTCGACTTGGTTGACAGTCACTAACGCTTTCGAGTCGCCGAAACTCAATGAAGTATCTATTGCCATTAAATTTGAACATGGCCATATTGTAATCCTCAGAGAGGAATTTCAGCGATTCGACAATAATTTGTTGATAATTATATTTTAAAACGACTACGTTGTTGTACGCAATAACGCCAGTCATATGCGAAGATTTTCCACTGATAGGACGTTTTGAGAAAGAAACTATGTTCATGGAAATTTTATATGATGTTAGACGCACGGATGAAGAATGAGCAGTTCGTTACAGTGTTTGTAGGTAGACGAATTCTTGCTGTGAAAAATTTGTTCTTCTTAGTTATAATAGAAATTCGAAATTCGAAATATTGAATTTGTTTTACACAGGCGTCACCACTTATCAAGGCCAGGAAACCACATGTCGCAATAATGAAAATATACAAAAATTACGGAAAACGATATGGTAGAAAATGAATTATTAAAGAAAAAAGTTTCCGAGATATTTGCAAGCTTAAATTTAATTTTAAATTTTGTTTTGTAAAATGACTTAATTTGAGCGTATAAACTCTCTCTCTGTATCTCTTTCGACCTCTAATATATATATATATATATATATATATATATATATATATATATATATATATATATATGTGTGTGTGTGTGTGTGTGTGTGTGTGTGTGTGTGTGTGTGTGTGTGTGTGTGTGTGTGTAAGTTCGTTATGCTTAACCTTGAGTATCCAAAGGATTTTGAATTTCCACCCCCTTTAAAAAATTAAAAAAATATATATTAGAGTTAAGCACTGTCTGGGGGAAATTGAAAAAGTGAGTCAACTAGCTTTGCGTGCGAGATCGTAATTTCCTGTTATTTGATCACTCTAAGATCGTCTGTAGTAAAACGCTTCGTTAATGCTAACATTTCCTTTAAATGTCGTGGCGATGGACGATGGCCCCGGGTTCTTTGGTAATGGACTCGAAAGTGGCTTAGTTGCAGGGGTCAAATCATTCTGTTGACTACATAAGCATGAAACACTAGGGTCTCTCTCTGACTCTCTCTCTGTCTCTCTGTCTCTGTCTCTGTCTCTCTCTCTCTCTCTCTCTCTCTCTATATATATATATATATATATATATATATATATATATATATGTGTGTGTGTGTGTGTGTGTGTGTGTGTGTGTGTGTGTATTGATGTGGACTCAGGTTAGGACCACGAAAGACATATTTTAACTGCATTCAAATTTTTATACCTACTTACGCAATCATCAGTGTACAAAGTGATAATATATATATATATATATATATATATATATATATATATATATACATATATACTGTTGTGGACACAGATAAGGACTACGAAAGACAACTCGGAACACGATATAGGTTTTAAACATACATTGAAAAACGGTCCCATATATAGAGGGTGCCATAAAGTTGGTGTGCATTAAAAAAATTGTAACTTTATTTACATTTTTGTTACAATTTTTTTTATCGCAAATGGAAATGAAGTTATAATTTTTTATGGGCACGGATTTTATGGACCCCCCCTCTCTCTCTCTCTCTCTCTCTCTCTCTCTCTCTCTCTCTCTATATATATATATATATATATATATATATATATATATATATCCAGTCCATCCATCTAGCGCGGCCGTATTTTACATAAATGTATGATTTCTGTAGATGATAACTTAGGTAATAAATACCTAACAAGTAAGAGTAGATTTAATTTATTTTCTATGTTTTTGTTCCTGGTAATAATATTTAATAATTCTTACTTGCGTAGCCAAGATTGAACTCACTACATGTGTTTGCAGTTTTGAAGTTTAATTCAAATCTTGTCGGTAGTTGAATACTTAATGCTTCGCCAGGGCTATCAAGGGTATTTTTTTATCGTGAAGCCTCACTAGATGGGGTGCGAAGTACGGCTTAAGAGAGTCCCATCTACCCTCGAGAGAAGGATAGACCGCGCCAGTTCTCAATCTGGTATTTTACCTCGTGGTACATCACCCATCTGGTACTTGCCAGACTCAACGTTGCTTAACTTCGGTGATCTGGCGAGAACCGGTGTGCCAACGTGATTATTATATTATATGGCACAATCTCTCTCCCTCCCTTCCCTCTCTCTCTCTCTCTCTCTCTCTGTATATATATATATATATATATATATATATATATATATATATATATATATATATATATATACTATAAAGCTGAATGTGTGTGTGTGTGTGTGTGTGTGTGTGTGTGTGTGTGTGGTCACGAATAGGCTCCTATATGGTTGACTATTTAAAAGAAAACTGATTACATATAATGAAAGAAGATGTATCGAGACACAGGAATGGGTATGTTTGATCTGGCAGAACGGTTGTTCATAAAAATTGTGAGGTCTGCGTTCGTGCCTGGTCCACAAAGTATGGAAACAAAAAAAATTTAAATTAAAAAAAAAAAGGTTTACAAGCGTTTTTGAAATAGATGTACATAATAATACTTTGATAAGTATGCTTTAACTTAAATAGGGATGGTATAATAAAATTGTGGGGTCTGCCTTCGCGCCTGGCCTCCACAGAATGCAAATAGGCACAAACCTTAATAAAGACTTTTCATATCTATCTGCGTAAGTATACTTTGATAATTATGTTTCAGTTTGAAGAAATATGGTATAATAAAATTATGGGGTGTTCGTTCGCACCTGACCTCCATAGAATGGAAATATGTCACAAAGTTTAACAAGGTTTTTTAATATAGATCCACAGAATATTGTGATAAGTGTTTCAGTGTGAACAGGTATGGTATAATAAATCATGGGGTTTATCTATTTTATTTTTACGTTCATCATATTTTGCTTTGGTTTTCATACCCCCAAATTCGAAGCTATCTCTTTACAATCCTTCCTTTTTCATAACCTATCATACTTTCATAAATCAGAGTCCATTTCTGTAATAAATACCTAACAAGTAAGAGTAGATTTAATATATTTATTATGTTTTTGTTCCTGGTAATAATATTTAACAATTCTTGCTTGCAATATATCGTAAACTCAACTTAATATATACTTGAAGTATCATATAGCAATGAATTTTATTTACTATTTTTTAATTCTTAGAAAAGTTAACTGTAGCACATTTTTTTTTTATCACGAAACTTGAACAGCATCCTCTAATTTGAACGAAGCAGATGTTCAAATTATAGGAGTTATATTTTATTTTGTTTATAATTTTATTTATATATTATGCTCTATCCTACATGTTGAGCTCTTTATATCTTAATAAATCCCCTTTAAAAGAATTTTCAATATTTTTTAATCCCCTTTCACGCACGCGCGCGCACACACACGCGCGCGCGCGCACACACACACACACACACACACACACATATATATATATTTAAAAATTAATTCGTCTTACTCGATTACTAATTCAACATATTTAGTTTTTCTTTATAGTAATAACTCCAGTCAAGGCATGAAGCCACTTGATGCAAAGAGCTTATAAGAACGAAAGATGATTGTCGTAAAGAGATTAGACGCGTTTTGGTTTTTGTCTTGAAAAAAAAAAAAAACAACAACAAAAAACAATACTATAAATAGAAGGAAAGCAGTTAACAGGAAAAGAATTCCATAATCTTGCAGTTTTGACAAACAGCAAAATCCCACCTCTGTACTATTGAGATCTCTAAATTCTTGAAAAGCCTTTTAATCTAATAATTTCTTTATTTGGACTGTTGGGTTTTGGAATTCACTTCCTGTTTCCTGCTTCCATGACTGCAATTAACACGCAGAAGTTTAAATATGATGTGAACAGGTATCCTACTGCTCAACACCACCGGACTCTAGTGAGATACGATCCCAAATAGTCTAAGTTTCAATAAGCCTTGGTGTGAGTGAAAGTGAATAAAAAAAAACATGTTTTTGGAAAGAAGCTGTTGGTTTCGAACTGTCTTGGATAATTCATCTGTTATAATGGCATTATAGTTAAAATCTATAGCTTTTGAGACATTAATCTTTTTGGGAATGGTATGAACTGATTATTTCCCCTTAGTTATGACACAGTCGTCACTTGTGTTCAACTAATCGTATACAAATGATTGTTTCAGTGTTGGATAACCCATTAAAGGGTTGATATTTAAAAAGCAGATATTTCATATGAAAACTATTTTCACGCGTATTAAATCAATATCAGCTTGTTCCTTTCGTGTCATAATGTTAAACTCATGTCATAATGTTAAACTCATGTCATAATGTTAAACTCATGTCATATATTTTCTTTATTTTTTATACAGAGACAAAGAGAAGAAACACGACAGAAGCGCCTGGAAGCAATAAAAGAGAAAAGTAAATAAAAAGTCATTTTTATATTTACCTGCACACGTACATATATATATATATATATATATATATATATATATATATATATATATATATATATATATATATATATATATCTGTTGAAATTCAAATATAAGTTTGTAACAAACTTATATTTGAATTTCAACAGATATATCTTTTTCCCAATAGAATATAAACTTGCGTTCATTGTTTTAAATTAAATTAACGACTATATGACGTCACTAAAATTTCCTTCTCTTTAACAGCGCCAGCCCCCCTCCCTCCTTTTTGAATTTCCAACATCAATTTTCCGTTTCTTTGTAATAGAACTGCGTCACACTGTGCACGTGAAACATTTTCAAATATTTTGTACTGGTATATTTTTTGGTTTCTTAATCTCATTCATCCAGAGGAAGTCTCGAAATAAAGACGAAACGTTGATGAACACATAATACGGTTTGTTCCTTTTTATTTTCTCTACTTTGTCGGAATACTATTTCCATCTTTTTCATCATATATATATATATATATATATATATATATATATATATATATATATATATATACTCAATTTGTTTTTGCACAAGCAGTAATTTGTCTTTACATAAGCAGTAAATATATATATATATATATATATATATATATATAATTTGTATTTACACAATCAGTAATTTTTTGCTACACAGTCATGAGCATGTTTCGGTCTTCTAGTATTTAGTAACTAGAGACCTCTTCAGGCAACAACGCTTATAATTCAAAAGCGGAATTATTAAGATTAACTAATAAATAAGAATTCGAAACCAAACAAAATGCTTCTAAGAATAAACACGCATAAATGTAGAAATAAAATTATAAAAAATAGGAAAGAATAAATAATAGCAAAAAAAAATGGAAATTAAAACTTAAACAAAAAATAAAAAACTACGAAATTAAAGTTTAAAACAGAAATTTTGGTTAGCATGGTACCCAAGATGGTCGACTTGTAACAACGTGGGGATGGAATTTATTTTCCCCAAACACCAGGTTTATCATATACAAAATCAACTTTTTGTTGGTAACATCGAATGGAAATAACATCTGACGAGTCGGTGAGAATAGGACATTTTTATGAACACATAAAATCATAAAATTGCCATCCCATTAACGAAACGGCTGTAATGAAGAAATTCCAGATGAAATAAACAAAAATTACAAAAAATAAAAAAAATGTAAGTCTTTGGATTTCAAAAAAGTTTTGTACTATATATATATATATATATATATATATATATATATATATATATATATATATATATATATATATATATATATATATATATATATGAAGAGAGAGAGAGGGAGAGAGAGGGAGATAGATAGATCGATAATTGATATTTTTAAATAAATATTAACACTTATTTTTTACCTACTTACTCAATCATCAGTGTGCAAATTGATAATTACTGTTGGTAGGGAAATTTGAATCTAGTCTACAAGGCCAACCTTCACATTAAAGGCAGCATCTTACCTCTAAGCCCCAAGCAATTAACGCAAGAACAAGGAAATTAAATGCTTATACGTTCCAAATCAGCGGGCATACATAGTAAACAGCCATGAGAGTATTCAACAACTGGAAGACGGAATGGTGCATTGCGCACACAAACACACATATAAATATCAAATAAGATTTATTTTTTTACATTTTATATGCTGACCTCCTTGCCGAACATGTCAATTCTTTAATGACTGTCACGTTTACCTTTTAATTGAATTATTTATTTGTCGTCGCCCCTTTGCACCGGCAATACTGTTACGTTATTCTGTAGTTCTTTGTTTTTTAACCGTGTCGTCTATTTCATCTGTTAAATAAAGTGTTATATAATGGGATGCGTTAGGATCAACATAACATCAAATATCTTACCGCAGGGTGTACAGCCTTCTCGTGGGTATGTTTGTAACACATGAAAATAAGTAAATCACTCGCTGTTACATAACGATATACGTTTATTATGAAGACACACACACACACACACACACATGTAACAACAATTCAAACATAAAGGTTAGAAGTCCAAGCATAATAACTGGAACAACGGGTATGATGCTATTCTCAATTTTGAAAGTCACTCTGTTTTCCCTCAACTGTCTACTTCCGGTCGTTGACTTCGCGAGAAATCGCGAGTATTTAAAGTTTAAGATTCGGACAAGGGGAAGCAACTTTGCCTAAAAGAGTAAAGAATTACTCGCCTTGCATTATACTTTTGTATCGTCCTAACATACAGTTTTAAGTTCTTGACGAATATATATAAGACAATTAATTTTTTCACAACAACAAAAAACAAACACTTGACGTAAGTTTATATAAAATAATCACAAGTGGAGTGTTGTGGGTGATACAAAATGACAACTGGCCGTTTCGGTGCCCGTCTTCTCTCCGTCTTCTTCCTTGGCTGGAATTTGTTTTTATTTACAAAAACTTTAGATAGGAATTTCGTTTTTCCATGCCGCATTCCACTAGCCCTTATTAAAGGCCAAATTTCAATATGACTGTTTTCAAAGCTTGTCTATTGAAGAATGTTGATTTCAAAGCTTCTGCACTCTTCTTTCAATTGTTATGACTTTTAATGACATTTCTTGGTTTGAAGATTTCCACAATATTTGCGTGTGTGCATCCAGCTCCATATACGTGTGTTTACAACCAGCAATAATTCCGGCGTTGCCCAGAATACTATTCAACACTTATTCTTATTTTCAAAATATATACATGATGGATACATTTTCACTCCCCCTCTCTCCTCCACCGTAGCTACAATACAGCAGAAATAACATATAATAGAAATCTAGTTTATTTCGGTTTTTGTAATATTACAATCGATATTTCAATCAAAGGCAAAAAATTAATCAAACAGAAACAAATATCATATGATAACATGTAATAGATAACTATCTTACTTTATAAAGATTATCGCCTTGATAATTGAGCACTCTGGTCCTTTTGCATCTTAAACTGTGTGTATCTATATAATTAGAAGGTATTTAAATGATTATATATATATATATATATATATATATATATATATATATATGAGAACAAACCGTATTATGTGTTCATCAACGTTTCGTCTTTATTTCGAGACTTCCATTATTTTCATCATATATATATATATATATATATATATATATATATATATATATATATATATATATATATATATATTATATATCTGACAAGAACCGGTGTGTCAATGCGATTATGCCGTATATATATATATATATATATATATATATATATATATATATATATATATATATATATATATATATATATTTTGTGTACAGAAAGTTGTTAGTTGAGACAGATCATTGGTACCGTCGGTTTCAAGCCCGATAATAAGGCCCGTTTAAGGTATCCTTATCAAGCTTTCTTCAGCCAATATTCGTCTCTCTCTCTCTCTCTCTCTCTCTATATATATATATATATATATATATATATATATATATATATATATATATATATATATATATATATATATATATATATATATATATATATATATATATATATATATATATATATACGGCATAATCGCATTGACACACCGGTTCTTGTCAGATCACCGAAATTGATTATTACGTAGATATTATTTATTTGTTTTTGTTTTTGCGCTACGTTTTGAATGAATTCAATTATTTATACGCAAGTGCATTTTTACCTAAATGCAAGTTGGGGATAACAAAATTGGTAAAAGGGAAAATTATCCCCAACTTGCATTTAGGTAAAAATGCACTTTCGTATAAATAATTGAATTCATTCAAAACGTATCAGAGAGAGGGAGGGAGAGAAAGAGATCATATAAAATTCTTGTAAATTTACACAAGAGTTAGGTTACTAGCTTAAAATACAATTGTTGTAGTCCGAAGAGTCACTAACGATGCGAATACAGATTTGGGTTAGAAAAGATAAATTGCATTAAAACAAAACATAATCTGATACAAAAAGCAACAGTCATAGCACCTACGTACTACGAAATACACAATCTCATATTTACCCCCCTCTCTCTCTCTCTCTCTCTCTCTCTCTCTTTCTCTCTCTCTCCCACCGCGAGAGGATGTAACACAAGCTCAGCGTCAGTGTTCCCTGAGGAGCATTTCGGCCTTGCAAAAAATATGCGTCAGTAGCCCCGTCGGCATTCACCGGTGGGGCGCCTCAGGCAACAAGCGATAACCTTGCTCCTCCCGAAAGCCGGGAGAACTCTTAGTGCTACACAGAACGCTTTGCATCAATCTGATTGCAAAAAAAGTAATCAAAATAGCCCAGTTCCTGTCTCACGAGATTGGCACATCAACCTAGTTTACTGCAAAATACACCGACCAAACCGAGAGTCGTATCCTTCGCTCTATTTCTACAGTCCGAAGAGTTTATCCTTTGTGCATGGGCGAGTCCTCACAACACAAATATAATAATTTAATTAATATTTCTAATTTGTTTAAAACACAGTCTTTATAGAATTGATTCGTAATTACATCCTTTTGTGTGCTTTATAGAATTGATTCGTAATTACATCCTTTTGTGTGCTTTATAGAATTGATTCGTAATTACATCCTTTTGTGTGCTTTATAGAATTGATTCGTAATTACATCCTTTTGTGTGCTTTATAGAATTGATTCGTAATTACATCCTTTTGTGTGCTTTATAGAATTGATTCGTAATTACATCCTTTTGTGTGCTTTATAGAATTGATTCGTAATTACATCCTTTTGTGTGCTTTATAGAATTGATTCGTAATTACATCCTTTTGTGTGCTTTATAGAATTGATTCGTAATTACATCCTTTTGTGTGCTTTATAGAATTGATTCGTAATTACATCCTTTTGTGTGCTTTATAGAATTGATTCGTAATTACATCCTTTTGTGTGCTTTATAGAATTGATTCGTAATTACATCCTTTTGTGTGCTTTATAGAATTGATTCGTAATTACATCCTTTTGTGTGCTTTATAGAATTGATTCGTAATTACATCCTTTTGTGTGCTTTATAGAATTGATTCGTAATTACATCCTTTTGTGTGCTTTATAGAATTGATTCGTAATTACATCCTTTTGTGTGCTTTATAGAATTGATTCGTAATTACATCCTTTTGTGTGCTTTATAGAATTGATTCGTAATTACATCCTTTTGTGTGCTTTATAGAATTGATTCGTAATTACATCCTTTTGTGTGCTTTATAGAATTGATTCGTAATTACATCCTTTTGTGTGCTTTATAGAATTGATTCGTAATTACATTCTTTTGTGTGCTTTATAGAATTGATTCGTAATTACATCCTTTTGTGTGCTTTATAGAATTGATTCGTAATTACATCCTTTTGTGTGCTTTATAGAATTGATTCGTAATTACATCCTTTTGTGTGCTTTATAGAATTGATTCGTAATTACATCCTTTTGTGTGCTTTATAGAATTGATTCGTAATTACATCCTTTTGTGTGCTTTATAGAATTGATTCGTAATTACATCCTTTTGTGTGCTTTATAGAATTGATTCGTAATTACATCCTTTTGTGTGCTTTATAGAATTGATTCGTAATTACATCCTTTTGTGTGCTTTATAGAATTGATTCGTAATTACATCCTTTTGTGTGCTTTATAGAATTGATTCGTAATTACATCCTTTTGTGTGCTTTATAGAATTGATTCGTAATTACATCCTTTTGTGTGCTTTATAGAATTGATTCGTAATTACATCCTTTTGTGTGCTTTATAGAATTGATTCGTAATTACATCCTTTTGTTTGCTTTATAGAATTGATTCGTAATTACATCCTTTTGTGTGCTTTATAGAATTGATTCGTAATTACATCCTTTTGTGTGCTTTATAGAATTGATTCGTAATTACATCCTTTTGTGTGCTTTATAGAATTGATTCGTAATTACATCCTTTTGTGTGCTTTATAGAATTGATTCGTAATTACATCCTTTTGTGTGCTTTATAGAATTGATTCGTAATTACATCCTTTTGTGTGCTTTATAGAATTGATTCGTAATTACATCCTTTTGTGTGCTTTATAGAATTGATTCGTAATTACATCCTTTTGTGTGCTTTATAGAATTGATTCGTAATTACATCCTTTTGTGTGCTTTATAGAATTGATTCGTAATTACATCCTTTTGTGTGCTTCGGTTTTTATTTAAGAACAGGGCAATGGAATGATTTGACGACGTGGAAAAATGAGTGAAAACGAAAATCTAAAATGAAGGAATAAAAGGGAAAGATGAAATTGCGTGACTTAAACGACATTTTTCGTAATAATGGAGAACACACACATAGAAATCGTTTATATACGATGTATTATATATATATATATATATATATATATATATATATATATATATATATACATATATATATTGTGTATATTTAGGCAGCATATTCTCCTTTAAGCATATATTGTTAAACAGCACAGCATTTTCTTGTTTGACAATTTTCCGTTTTATTTTTTCCAGTTTTCGAATAATCCTTCTTGTGTTATATGTAAAATGGTGTAAAAGTGTTCCGTAGTCTGCGAGCTCTTTCGGCGTTTCCGCCATCGTCTGGCTGGTTATATAAAAAGTCGTTTTAAAATTACGTCGAATGATAAGGTCGTGTTTTAAAATTACATCGTACTATAAGATCGTTTTTGGCTTATGTGGGCTATTTATATACAAATTTATTGGATAGTTTTATATATATATATATATATATATATATATATACATTAACAGAGGCATTTTAAAATATTTTTGCTTGATTCATAATTTATATTGTTTATTTTGGGTTGTCTCACTTTTATATACAATGCCTCCAACACCTTCAGTCTCCTAACGTTAGGGTCTGTTTGTAAAATTTTGGTATTTTCTACCATGATGTTTCTAAATTGAGAATGCTGGCAGCCATGTTTTTTTAAATGTTGTGCGATAGAGCTAGTATCGGAAAGATGAAGCGTTAGTCTACGGGACAACGTGTTGGTAGTATGACCAATGTAAGAGGAACAGTTAGAGATACATTCTCCTATTGGGCAATTAAATTGATAAATTACATTGTTCTTTTCCAACACTTTGTCCGCTTGCGAAATATTGTTATTAATTACGAGATTAGTCGTTTTCCGTTTTTTATAATAGATAATGAACTTCAATATATATATATATATATATATATATATATATATATATATATGTGTGTGTGTGTGTGTGTGTGTGTGTGTGTGTGTATAGCTTAATTGCCATATATATTTTTCTAACTTATTATATATATATGTATATATATATATATATATATATATATATATATATATATATAACTACTTCATTTACTCACATAAAATTAATATACGAAAGTATAGATTTATGCGTAAACTTTAAGTATTTACTTCAAAAGTGCTCAATACGTAGGTAGAGCTAGTTAGTAATTTATAAAATGTATATGGCGATTAAGCTACACTGAATATTCCGCGTTTCATCCACTCTAGGATTCTTCAGGCTATACTATATATATCTTTATATATATATATATATATCTTTATATATATATATATATATATATATATATATATATATATATATATATATATATATATATATATATATATTAAAAACTTTAAGCGATTGTAAATAAAACATTTTTCCTTCTTACACAATTATCCATATTAACTATGACACCCATTATGCTGCATTCCTCCTTTTTCATTTCTTCTTTCTTTCTATCTTTTTTTAAAAACTGCATTCAAATTCAAGTTTCAACAATTAGTCAACAACCCCCTTTTTCTTCCTCTCTCTCCCACTCTCTCAATATTTAACCTATTCAAACGAACGATCCACTTAATTTACATAAACCAAATTATTTCACCGAATAAGTGAACCACTAAATCATTTAAATTCAAAAGAATATATAAAACACAAATAAATAAAATTTAAAAATGATAATAACAATAATTTAAATTACCTTAAAACACACTTCACATACTCCTTCCCCGAGATAGTTTTATTAATAACCCTACAGTTTTTCTGTGGTTAAGCAAAATCCGAATAAATCACTTTCTCCGACAGACATTTAGATCATTAAATAAATAATAAATATTAAAATTAAATTTGGTAATGATGGATAAAAAAATCTTAATATTTTACCCAAATACGTAAGTAAGCACTTTTGAAGAATAGCGGAAGTATTGTATCAATTTTGTGCTTCCATACCTAAATTGACAGATCTGCCGCCATCTTTGAAACTTAGGGTCTCGTTTTATGCACAAATACCTTAAATTTGATTTATAAATAACACGCCTCGCGTATAACCTTTGCCCACTCAGTAGATATATTATTATTATTTACTCCAAAATATTTACTGCGATATATGGCACATGTGAACATACACCGGTTGTTTTGTGACATTTTGGAAAGTTGGCGATCACACGTAAATGCACCTATGAAGAACAGACGCACATAAAATAAGACACTCGTTACACACAGGTATACATAATGAATACATATCTCCACGGCTATCCGACTTATTCTCGTTTCACATATATACCTGTTGGGTGCCGTTTAAAAACACCCTTTAAACAACAAAACTAGATGAATATACCAAAAATGTAGTAACATGGTTTAATAAGAAAATGTTCAGTGAGACAGGAACCTAATACCTCGAATCTCATAACGGAGTCGCCACTCGAATGGAACGCATGACAATAAAACATCCCGTCAACAAGATCAGAGACTCGATTAGATGAAAAAAATTAAAAATAATGGCGGTGAAAAAAAATACTTTTTCATCTAGGGAAATATTTCATGTCGGGACGTGCAGAGTATGAACAAGTACAAAGAAGAGGGTGTGATACCTTGCAGAATTACCTCGACCCCCCTTAAAACGAGGGAGGCAATTCCTAAGAGAACAACGAATACTATATCACCCACCCCGTTAAAAGATAATACTATAATAGATTAAATATTTTTCATTCATAAAAAAAAAAAATACTATAAAGTTATAAATACATTACTTTTATGGTTTCTTGGTCTTTGACGAAGATTAAGGTGTAGCAACGGTTTTTATAACATTTTATTTTTACACCCATTATATATATATATTCACAAAAAAAGAACGATTTGATTTGGGAATCTTAATTAGGACGACACTCTGGTTTGAATGTGTTATTATAGTGACTGAAAACCCTAGATATGTAGGTACGGGCAATTTAATGACTGCTTCGGTAGGGGGGGGGTATGATTTTCAATGCCGGTTAATCATAATAATATTTTAAATTTTCGATTACTTTTTTTTGTGTTTGAAAGATTATAGTTTAAAGTTGATTTCTCCAAGAAAAAAAGTGATAAAAAAATACATGGAATAATTTTATCTCAAATCTGAAAAACTGTATATTTCACATAAAAATTCATTATGACAAAGATCGTGTTTACATTTTTCTGTCAAGAAAAATATAAGTTATCTGGAATTATTTCCAAGTTAAGTATTAAGTTAAAATCTTAAGAGAATGAATTAGTACAATAAATGTACTTAACTTTTGCTAAAAAACTAATAATTATCCAAAAATGTGACACTGGTAGGAATATATAAAAAAAAAATTCTGGCGGGAAAATGCAAATATGTATGGAAGGTCAAGTTAGACATAATTTATTTCTTTATTTAACATTATTCCGGCATACCGAGCGACTTCTTTTTTTTTTAAGTCGAAGAACCTCCTTCCTTCATTTAAAAATGCATAAAAGTTAATTAAATTCATTAATTATACTACTGACAATTTATTCATTGAAAAAAAAAAGTTAGCACCATTATTTATTAATATTAATACAGAATTACAATTGGTTGAGAAAACAATTTATAATCATTGAAAAAATTACACACTAAAACAATAGACTTACGTTAAAATTTATCATAATGTTTACTTGAAATTTAAAGTTCATAAACACAAACAGGCGGGTAGTTGAAGAGAGGAGAAGGGTGGGTAAAACAGACTGGTTTTCTTTTCAACTCTGCGCATCCGTAATTACCGACATGGAACGTTCGTATAATTTTTACCATTTTTTAATTAAATTATTTTTCTATGTTCCTGTTTTTCAATTCATTTTTTTTTTTACTTCATTTACTTTATCTTACGTTGATGATTATACGTTCATGCGTGCAGGGGAAATATTAGAATCTTACATGTAAAGATTACGTTAAAAATGTAAGCGTAAAAAAAGTTTTTGCAATTATAATTTTTTGTGTGAAAATATTAAATAAACAATGCTTAATTCAATGATAATATTCGAGAAATTAATTTTTCTTGGAGTTATATCGATTTTGTTAATACGGATTTTAGGGGCTTTTTTCGTAATGTTCCTGTAAAAATAATTCTATTTTTTTTTATTGTTACGAATTACGATGCTTTATTTATAAAAAAAAAGCAAAAATAGATTCTTGCGATTTTTATTTACTACTGAAAACCATAACTTTAGTAAAGGTATTTTTTGTTTAAACAAAATAATACATTTTCACTAAGATTTAAATAAAAATAATTAGTTCAGTATATTCCGCGATCATTATTTGATAAATACTGAAAATTTCACTAAAATTAGTTAATTTCCTGATTTTTGGTGATTTTTAAAGTAAAGGGAGGCGTCAAAATGTTTATACATTTTAAACATTGGCATTCATTTTGCCCGTACCTAAGATTATCTTAGAAAACTCCAAGGTACAGTGACAAGAATGCCCATAGACACCTTCCCCACTTTTTGATTGGCCTTGTGCCTAATTTTGTTTTGTCAACTTCTATGTAACAAAAAAAAAAAATTAATCAAAGTGTAGTATCTGTTCTCAGAATCACAGCGACAGCAGACTATCTATTTTTACTTATTTTCTTTTCAACACGTTCTTTTGAAAAAAAAAAAAACGAATGAAACAATCTACTATTCTCAAACCTCTTAACTGTTTGTCCCCTTAAAATGTGGTCGGAAAAGTATATGGAGCCGCTATTTACAATGCCTCGCCACGAGGACAGAGTTAGACACCAGGATCGTTTTTTCACGCGGAGAAAAGGAACAAAAATAAAAACTGTCTCAGCCGTGAAGGATTTCTCCTTCACTGACAAAGAAAACAAATTGAAGTGCAGCATCACAAACAGATACTACACTTTGAGCTATATATTTTTTTAATTCACTCTGAAAGTTTACAACCAAAACAGAAATTAACAAAATATTAGGCACAAGGCCATTCAAAAATTGGGGAGGTGTGTCTATGGTCATCCTCGTCCCTGTATTTTTGCTAGTCTATAGGTACGGGCCAAATGAATGCCGAAGCTCAAAATGTATAAACATTTTGACGCCTCCCCTTACTTAAAAAATCACCAAAAATCAGGAAATTAACAAATTTTAATATAATTTTAAGTATTTATTAAATAATGATCGCGGAATATAATGAACTAATTATTTTTATTTAAATCTTAGTAGAACTATATTATTTTGTTTAAACAAAACATACCTTTACTAAAGTTATGGTTTTCAGTAGTAAATAAAAAAAATGTAAGAATTTATTTTTGATTTTTTATATAAATAAAGCATCGTAATTTGTTACAATAAAAAAAAATTTTTTTACATGAACATTACGAAAAAAATCCCCTAAAGTCCGTATTAATGAATTCGATATAACTCGAAGAAAAATTAATTTCTCGAACTACCGATATTACCATTGAATTGAGCATTGTTTATTTAATATTTTCACAGAAAAAAATTATAATAGCAAAAATAGTTCTACTTT